>NW_016107551.1:1414295-1433352 GCF_001604975.1 Cebus imitator | reverse complement strand
TTTTTTTTGGAGACTGAATCTCACTCTGTCGCCCAGGCTGGAGCCCAGTGGTGCAATCTCGGCTCACTGCAACCTCTGCCTCCCGGATCCAAGCACTTTTCCTGCCTCAGCCTCTGGAGTAGCTGGGACTACAGGCGCATGCTGCCACGCCTGGCTAATGTTTTGTATTTTAGTAGAGATGGGATTTCACCCTGTTGCCCAGGATGGTCTTATACTCCTGAGCTCAGGCAGTCTGCCTGCCTTGGCGTCCCAAAGTGCCAGGATTACAGCTGTGAGCCACTGTGCCCAGCCACCATTTTTTTAAATTTTTAACTGTTCTGATGTGTAATGACATCTCAGTGTGGTCTTAATTTGCACTTCCCAAATACTAATGATGTTAGCTCTCTGGTAGAGCATTTTCTCTCATCTTTGCCTATTTTCAAAGTTGGCTTAGCTATTGGTGGATTTTTATTCTTTCCTACATATTTTAGAGTTAGTTTGAGTTTCTAAAAACAATACCAGTAGAACTTTGACTCATAGATTTATTTTGAGGAAAATTGATATCTTTATATTAGGACATTTTATCTGAGAACATGGAATGGTCTTTCACTTATGACTTTGAGTAAAATTCTTTTGTAGTTTATAAAAATACTGTGAATGGTATCCTATTTTTTAAGTAAATTAGCACTGATTTAAGAAAATGCAATTGATTTTCATATATTGATAATCTACCTTTGTCTTTTTGTGTTCTACTATACAGAAATCAAATCCATAGTATAAATCTTGAAGTAATTTTAGTGCTTGTAGGGTGATGCCTGGAACTATGTAGTGCCTTTACTTCTGGATTTATCTGTTGCATCTCCCTGTGACAGTTTGTTAATTTGTTGGGACTTTTTTTCTTTTTGATATGGATGTTCACTGTTGCCCAGGCTGGAGTGCAGTGGTATGACCTCGACTCACTGCAACCTCCAACTCCCAAGTTCAGGTGTTTCTCCTGCCTCAGCCTCCCTAGTAGCTGGGATTACAGAAACCCGTCAGCATACCCAGCTAATTTTTGTATTTTTACTAGAGCTAGGGTTTCACCATGTTGGACAGGCTGATCTTGAACTCCTAACTTCAAGTGATCTGCCCGCCTAGGCCTCCTAAATTGCTGGGATTACAGGCGTGAGCCACCGCACCTGGCAATTAAATTATGGAGTTAGTGAGGTTTGTAGGTTCTGTTCTCATTTTTGTCCATTTAATTGTTGCACTTTTTAAAGAATTAATAGTCTTACATATTTGCATGCCATTGATCATAGGCAAAATCAAATGAGAGCTATGGATGGCTCCGTGAAATCCTGTCAACAATAAGAGAACACCTGATGTTCTTACTTACAGGTACTATGATAGTAATGTTAACTTACAATTTGAATTCCATCTGTATGGTTCGTTTGTCTTGATCTGTGTTTGATACTTCAGGTGACTTTGCTGAATACAAAAGAACACAAAATATTTTGTTGGAAGCAGAAATCCTATATCATGACTTCATTCAGAAAGTCCCTATGGTTCCAAGTGAAATTTTTATTTCCTTTCTATTAAGGAATATATATATGATCTTCATGAAGCATTTACTACTTTAAATAAAATTTGATTTTTTTTCTTTTCAAAACATGTTGGTGATGTTTAATGAGATTACAGCATTCTTTTTTGGGCTTATGATTACTTGAGTTAGAGCCATAAAATGTTGGAACAATGAATGTTAGGGCATTGGTCAGTTCAGGGGAGGGAAGATTTCTGAAGTGCTAAGGGTTATTCTGCAGGCTCTTTAAAATAGAAAATTTCTGGAAATACGTGACTTTGTTTTTTTTTTAATTAATTAATTAATTTTTTTTATGAAGATGGGTTTCACCATGTTCATCAGGCTGGTTTTGAACTCCTAACCTCAGGTGATCCGCCCGCCTTGGCCTCCAAAGTGCTTGGATTACAGGCGTGAGCTACTACACCCGGCTGACTTTGTTCTTTTTTTTTGTTCTGTTTTGTCTTTGAGATGGAGTCTTGCTCTGTCCCCTAGGCTGCAGTGCAGTGGTGCAGTCTCGGCTCACTGCAACCTCTGCCTCCCCGGTTCAGCAAATCTCCTGCCTCAACCTCCCAAGTAGCTGAGGCTACAGGCGTGCACCACCACACCCAGCTAATTTTTGTATTTTTGTAGAGACAGGGTTTCACCATGTTGGCCTGGCTGGTCTCGAACTCCTGACCTCAAGTGATTTGCCTGCCTTGGCCTCCCAAAGTACCGAAATTAGTCATGAGCTACTGCACTTGGCCTGGAAATACATAACTTTGAAAATGTAGTCTCCCATTCAGCTTAGCAGTTGTAATTTATGACCCTTCAAGCTCACTGGAGAATTTTTTGCACATCATGTTTCTTACTGAATGTTGATGGTTGGTATGTGTCAGTGATAGCAGACTGATAGAGTTAGCCAGTTACCTCCTGTTTTCACATTCAAGTTTATTTGGCTGTCTTCCATAAGGGTTCTTCTTTTTTCTAAACATTTCAAATAGAAACAAGACAGTATAAACTTCCATCAATTGGAGCAAAAAACTCACACAAATGGAATATCACTGCACTTACTTTTAAGAAACAGTGTTGTGATTAATTAATAGGCCATAGGGAGTGTGGTAGTGATTGTGTCAGTAATTTGCTTCATAGTGCCTAAGATATGTTTTGCTGTGTATATATCACGATAGAATAAAAGAGGCAGGAGTGTAGGTAAAAACTATAGCTGGGTAAAAGCAATAATATATTAATAACATTTTGATTAAGGAGACTTGCATTAATTCTTGACATTATTATAGAAGAATTAATTGACAAGAAACTCTCCTGTGAAATCCAAAACATATAAAATTGAGATATACTTTAATTTGCAGTTGGGTGCAACTTTACTTAAACCAATGCAAACATATTTCATTCACTAGTTTGTTCATTTATTCAAGTATTTGGATTCCTTCTATGTGGCAGGAATTTTAGGCACTGGGAATACACTAAAGAAGAAACCATACACAAAGCTTTACCATCACAGAACATATAACAGAAGAGGCAGATGATAAATCAGTAAAACAAATGGCATGTTAAATCATTGTAAGTATTCTGTTTGAGTGGCAGATTTTGCAATTTATGGTGGTCAGGAAAGCCTTCACTAAAAAGGTAATATTTTACAGAGATTTGAAGAGGTGAGGGAGTGTGCCATAAGGAAGCTGGGGTGGGGGACATTGTTCTGAGGTGAGGCCCTGCTTGGTATTTTTGAGCAACACCAATGAATCAGAGCAGATAGAAAAGATTGAGCAGGGAGAGAACAACCACCTCACTCATATAAGATAGGCAGTCATATGTAGAGGTGGCTTTTGCTCTGTGTGAGACAGGTAAGCCATTGGAAGATTTTAAGATGTGATCACAGCATGGTTTTTTCTTAAATAGTGTTACTGTATATGCTGTGTTGAGACTGAAGGGGAGCAATGAAGGAAACAGGGAGACCCAGTGGAGGGCTGTTGTGTTAACCCTGGTGGAAGATGCTGATTGTGAATGGGGTGGTTCTAGTGAAAGTGTTGAGATGTTGCAGGATTCTGGATATGATTTGAAGGTATAGCCAGTAGTGTTTACTGAGGGATTGGGATATGGAATGTGTGAGAGAGTAATAGAGTAATTAAAGATGATTCTAGGATTTTGGTCTGTGTAGCTATAAAACTGGAGTTGCCAGTGTCTGAGACGGGAAGACTGCAGGAGGGGCATGATTGAGGAAGGAAGAGCAGGGGCTCACTTTTGGAAATGCCACGTTTGAGAAATTTATTAGCCATCCAAAAGGAGATGCTGAGTAGGAAGCTGGCCATATGAATTTGGGTTTCAGAAAAGCTTCCCACACTATAAATTGGGGAATTGTCAGTGTAAACAGGATGAGCATCCCTAATCCAAAATCCAGAACTCTTGAGTATAAACATGATGCTCCACATAAATGCTCACTGGAGCATTTTGGACTTTGGATTTTCAAATTAGAGATGCTCAACCTGTAAGTATAATACAAATATCCCCAAATCTGAAATTTAAAACACTTCTGGTCCAAAGCATTTCAGATAAGGGGTGCTCAACCTGTAGATGGTATTTAAAGCAATGAGGCTTGTTAAGATCATTGAAGGAGGGAGTGTTGCCAGAGAAGTCTAAGGACTAAGTTCTGGGAATGCCAGCATTTAAAGTCAAAAGAGTAAGAAGGGAGGCTAAAGCCAGAAAAGAAGAAGGAAAGTCAGCAAAAGATGAAGACTTTGAGGCCAGGTGAAGAAGTATTCCAAGGACAGAATATGAACTATGTCAAATGCTTCTGGTAAGTCAAGTAAGATAAGGATTAGAACTTGATAGAACTTGATAATGGATTTAACAGTGGGGAGGCCATTGGTGACCTTGCCAAGGGCAGTTTTTGTGACAGGCAGAGCACTTTTCTATAGTCTGTAAGGAGGAGGGTCATGCTATAAATGAGGAGTCTTATTTGAGATGTCACATATTTCCTCAGAGTTGAAAACTGGGAAATGGAGAGCTGGGTTCCTCTCCAGTCAGTGTGACTTTCATACCTTCACAATTGCCCAGCTTATTTTAGAGATTCCAAGACGAACGTGGGAATTCAGCTTCCAATTTGGGGAAGCATGTTTCTTTCTTCGTTTTCTGTTTAATTCAATGAGAAATTTCAGTGCTCAGTTTAGACTTGGGATGGCAATGTAAGGGAAGAAGTTGGAATGATTGGAGATGCAGGTGAGATTAGAGGTGGGTGACAGGAGAAAGTTGAACTTGCTTCTACCAAATGGAATTTATTTCCTTTAAAAAGTAAGGTCTTGGTGGGCATAATGGGCTTTTAGCTTAATCAGTAACTGTTGAAATTGATGTAGGTTGATGATGGATAGAGTATAAGTAGAATAATTCAGTCATTCTAATAGCACCTGCAGAAATTTAAAACATGATTTATATGCCTCAAAAATTTATGAATCACTTGTAAAATGTGATTTATTTTTGACCAGATAGCTCTGCAGTTTTTCCAAATCTGTCTCTCATGCACTGAGGGCTGTTTAGCAATAAGAAATAAGTGTAGTCTCCTGTTGCCATCTGCTCCTTCCACATGTTCCTTTGAAACTGAATACTGGAACTTCCTTTAACCAACTCAGTCCTAAAGTGTCAGGTTCATTGAGAGTACACTATATTTCTTTACCACTCAAATAAGAACGTGTAATCTTGTCAGCTGCTTAAGTGTTCGGAAGGTTGTGTCCCTTACAAGCTCTTAAATTTTGGAAACACTCTGTTATAAGGAAGCAGCTGAGTAATTTCTTTAGTGTGTTTTTATGACCTAGCTGTCTCATTGTAGTGTAGTAAACAGAGTCTTCATTATCTGCTTCAGTTTTTTTTTTTCCAAATCTTCAATTAATTGGTGGTAGATGCACAAGCACAAAGAAAATATATCATCTTAATGATCACGTTCTCATCACATCATACTGTGATCTTGACCTGGGTACATTCTTTTGACGAATGATGGAGGAATGTTCTCTGAGAATTTGAATAAACTTTTACAAACTTCTTTCACCGCAGCTGTGGCAAGTACATTTTAGCTGTTTAGGGTTTAGTACTTGCTTCTCATATTCCCATTGGTAGGTGAGTAGCTACGGCTTATACCAGTTTATGTGTGCCCATTCTCATGAGAGATAATTTGAATTTGTTTTTGTCTGCAAGTCACAGGGGACCTGCCTGGGGACACAGACTGAGAAGATATTGACTATCCTGTGAAAATGCTCTGTTGCTAGGATAGAAATACAGACTTTTGTATTTTAGAGCTAGAAAAACAGTGTGGAGGAATTAACATTGATCTGATACTAGTTTGTATCTAATCTTAACTGCATTATAGCCTTTAGAAATCATTTGTGATACCAATATTACATGGATAGTGGGGAACAGGATCGTCTTATCAGAATATCACCCCATAGGGCATTGATCATTTCAAAAGGAAAAACAAAAACAGTAACAGTGAAAATAATCTGGTAGTCACCACCTGAATCAAATGGTCAAAGGTAGCATTGCTGCTCACAGGAAAATGTGACGTAAGTGAGGTGATGCAGTGTGAAGTGTACATCACCATCTATCGAGTATTCTTGCCAACAATGTTTACTTGAGGCAAACGTTGTTAGATCCAACTTCGTTTATAGTGAAAAACAGGTGATAGAGGAACAAGTTAAATGGTACTATACAAAACTATCAGAAAAATCTTCAGATGTGGAATATTCTCCAACAATTGGTTTGGCTTCTTAACATTAGTATTAAAAAAATAAGATGGGATTATTCTAGAACTAAAGAGCCCTAACAGCGTTTTTAGCCTGTTCAGGCTGTCATGCAAAATACCACAAACTGAGAGACTTGAACAACAGAATTTAATTTTCTCACAGTTCTAGAGGCTAGAAGTGTCCCAGATTAAGGTTGGAAAGTTTGTTCTCTGTGAGGGCTCTCTTCCTGGCTTGCAGATGGCTGCCCTCTCACGTGTTCTCACAGTGGTGGAGAGGGAGAGAGCTCTTATGTCTCTTCCCCTTCTTACAGGGACACCAGCCCTATCACAGTAGCGTCCTGCTGTTATGACCACATTTAACCTTTATCACCTTCTCACAGGCCTTACCTCCAAATGCACTAGGGGTTAGGGCTTCAACATAGGAATTTTGGGAGGACATATCATTCAGTCCATAACAACAACCAAATGCAGTGCATAAAACTTGAGTATTTTGTTTGCAGGTTTGGGGGGAAAGGTTATAAAAAACATTTTGTAGACTATTGAAGTAATTTGAATATGGACTAGTTTGTAGATGCTATTAGAGAATTATTATGGTGTTGATAATAGTGAGTGTAATAATGGTATTGTGTTTATGAAGGAGAATGCCCTTATTTTTAAGTTCTGTCTTTAAAAATATTTAGGGTGTATCATCATGATATGTATAACTTACTTTCAAATGGTTCTACACACACACACACACACAAATACGTACACATATATAAACACAGACTTCTAAAAAACACATGCATAGCATATATATATCACATATATACAGCATATATGTAGATATACCACATTGCCAATGGAAATATGACAAGATATTATTTTTTGAGTGATTGTTATACTCTACTTTGAACTTTTGTATATTTGAGATTTTTCATAATAAAAATTTGGGAGGAATCACAAGGCAAAAGGTAATTTCACTTTAAGTTTTTAAAAGGCACATCGAATTTAAAAAAAACGAACTAACTTGAGGTTAACAGGATTACGTCTTTTGAATTTTTCTTAGGGCTCTATAAGCCTTTATGTGTCTAGGTAGAAAAAAGCTGAGAAAATAGGAAGAAGATAATTGGGACAGTCTGCTGTACCAGAAAAAAAGAGTGCATTGCAAAAAATCAGCAACTTCACACTAGCAGCTATAGAGCATGTATAAGATAATTGAACTTAGGAAGGATAGGTTATCAACGATCGATTAATGTCAAAGCATCCTCTTTCCTCACTTCTCTTGTGAGGCATTGCTTGTCTCTGCAATATTGGAGAGTTCAGCCCTGGAGTGTCTTTTTAGAAAGATTGTTGACCCCTTCATGTAGTGGGAGATCTTGAGTGTCCTTAAATTAAGTCTTTTTGAGAGCCGAGACTAGAGTACATGAGGCCTTTTATACTAAGGAAATGGAAGCACCAAGTTAAAGACCACGTTTCAAAATGCTAATTGTAATGAGAGAGAGAGAGAGAGAGATTGTTAAATTTACAAGTAGAGGCCAGGGAAGGTATTTGGCTAAAAATGAAATGTAGACATGTTTGAAGGGCAAAGGCTAACTTATAAAATAGATTGAAATGGTAGATGGTGAAAACATAATTAAGGGAGGAAGATTTTTGCAGTGGTTCAGGAGGAGTTAGATTTTTTTTTTAAAGAGACATTTTTTCCTCAAAAGAGTTAAATTAGAGCCTTATGTGAAACCCTTATTATAGCCCTTGCCACATAGTGAGGGCTTAAGAAATGCTGGTTGCTGTTCCTCTGTGTTTATTCATTCAATAAATACATACTGACCACTAGTACAAGTCAGTGTTTTAGGTGCAGATACGCAGTTTGCTTGATAATGCTTAGATAACAAAGGTGCTGGATGTATAGATTTTATCCTTGAGAAACAGGCTGTAGTGGAACAGATGAATGAGTGTTATGCATGAAGCATTTGGAAGGTATAGTGAAAATAGGAGTAGCAGGAGTAGGAAATGATGCGGTTTAGGACCGGACACTCACAGTAGAAGGAGCTAACATTTAAAAAGATTATAACCTGAAGATAAATACTTGTTAAACCTAAATGTATTTTGAAAACCCGATGTTGTGTGCATATGTACAACTTTAAAACAAAAGAACTTGGTGTGGCTGGGCATGGTGGCTGATGCCTGTAATTCTAGCCCTTTGGGAGGCCGAGGCAGGTGGATCACCTGAGGTCAGGAGTTCAAGACCAGCCTGGCCAACATGGCGAAACGCCGTCTCTACTAAAAATATAAAAATTATCTGGGCCTGTTGGTGGGTGGCCTGTAGTCCCAGCTACTCAGGAGGCTGAGGCAGGAGAATTCCTTGAAGCTGGGAGGCAGAGGTTGCAGTGGGCCGAGATTGCACCACTGCACTCTAGCCTGGGTGACGAGTAAAGCACCATCTCAAAAAATAGACAACAAAAAAAGAAATTGGTGTATCTAGGCCACTTTCTTCCTTTATTTAACTGTATTATAATGGAAAATACAATGGTGATGCAAAAACAACAACAACAACAAACCAGGAATTTATGTTGAGAATTAGGACTTCTACTCAGCCCAGTCTCCTCCTCCTATTCTTCCTCTTAAAAGGCAGTCATTATTATTGCTTTTTGTTTGTTCGCTGTCATTCCAGAATTATTCAAAGTGTGTGTGTGTGTGTGTGTGTGTGTGTGTGTGTGTGTGTGTATCCCACTATGTTTTGGTGTTTGTTTTATATCTCATACTGCAGTGTTCCATTGTAAAGCTTTATCATAATGTATTAACTAATCCCTGATTTGTGGATATCGAAGTTCTTTCCAGGTACCCTTTAAAAATTATAGAAATTTGTAAACATATAAAAATAGAACAGTATAATGAATACTTTTGCACCAAAAAGAGCTTCGATATTGACTTTCACAGTTTGAGTTCCCTGGCGAGCAGACTTTGAGATGGAGACTCAGGCTTATTAGGGAGTGCTCTTAGGATCAATACCTAGGGAAAGCAAATAGCTTTGGCCCCATGTTAATGTTGAGTGGTGATGGATCTCAAAGGAGTCTCAATTGACCCTGGGGGAAGTTCTGAAGATGGGATGACCCTTCAGAGATATCTTGAATTGTGAGGGGGTCTGGCCTTTATATTTCCATATTGATCCATCACAAGATGTGGGCTGTCCCATGGGAAGGGTACAAGAGCTTGGACAAGACATCTCTCTTGGGCTGAGGCAGTGCTTAGTGGTGCTGACAATCTGGACCTGTCTGCCAGGAGCTCTCTCAGCCGTTGGGTCCTTCTTTCCTGAAGGAAGATTTGGGCACATAGCATGCATCATATTTAGGATACTATTCCATCTTCCTTCCTTCCAGCACCTCTTAGCCCATATTTTCTTCCCTCTCCCAAGAGCCACTGATCACAGACATCCCGTGATTTTATCTGTGAACACTGTAGTTCCATTTATCTTTTAATGAGTACTATATTTTGGCAAAATCTTGATTAACCAGAATGCCTGGATAATGAAGCTTTCTGATAAATGGAATTTTGTGGTAAATGAAGACAATATAGGATAGTGAAAAGTGTTTCATTGGACCCAGGAGATCTGTGTTTGCCTCTGAGCTCTGAGATCAGTTTGCTGTGTGATCTTGAGAGAGTTGCTAACAGACCTAAATATCCACCCAAATAAAACATCCCCAGGATGGTAACAAGCTATATTTCTCTCCATTCGAGACTGGGAAGCCAAGGTATTTTGTTCCCCAAATATAAAAGCCTTTCTTTTTTAAATGCTCAAATATAAAAAATAAAGGCAAAACAGCAGGAGACAGAGTGTTATTTCGTAAACTTTTGAAATGGCTTGGTTTGGCAAAGGCTCATTGCCTTTTTACCATTCATGTGGGACAATTTTTGTTGAGGTCTCCAGTATCATTTTATGAAAATACTTCCCGAGTTACAATTTCTTAAAGGCCAGTTTATTTCTCTTTTCCTCTTTAGCGTCATTGCTCTTGCTTTCCTTCCACCATCTCATTGTGCTTCCCTCCTACGTCTTTCTTTACCACCCAGTTTGGGAAATAATAGTCTTCTTGTCTGTGGCCTTACATATTTTACCAATCCCCCCATGACTTATTTTTCTTCCTCTGTACAGTCTCCTATTTTTCTTTCAGTACTCTAATATTAGCTAAGCTTCTTATCACTGAATATCCAGGCTCATTGCAGTGGCATCATATTTGGTTTCTCTGTCTGCAGTTGTTTCTCTGTGTTAATTCAACCTTCATACTATCTCAAAAAGTTTGAGCATATTGATTCTCTGTGTAGATATCTGCCTATTGGACCTTAAGTCTCTTTACAATGTGGCCTAACTGAAGATCAGTGTGGAACCTTGTATTTTCTCTCATCCCCAGTCCTAGAGTTAATAAATTATGGTTAAGCATAGAATACTTTATCTTGCATGTTGGAATCTAAATTTATTGATACTTCCCTGGGCATCAGTATTGTAATAATGCCCATCCTTTACTTAGAAAGCTTTCCAGTATTTAAAACTGCCTTTTTCTTTTCTTTTATCCTCCAAGTACCTCTGTGTGAAACTTGTATCAGAATCCCTGTTGCATCCTGATCACCTTGGTGTGTTGAATACCAAGTCCTATCTGTTATATCTTTAAAGTAGCTCTCATATCAGTATTGTTATTAGTGCTATTCTCACCACGAATACCCTTCATCATATATTTATTAAAGATGTCCTATGTGGCAGATACTGTGCTAAGCATCATTTGGTAGTGAGTACACAGAGTGTGCAACTTGTAACCAGGGAGACTGAAAGAGTAGTAGTAGAGATAGCCGTGAACAGAGATCCCCAGAAATAAGTAATGAGAGATCGTGATAGATTTAGGCACCACCGTTTCTCTCCTGCAGAGCTTCAATAGCCTCGTTGGTCTTCAGCTCCTCAGTTTTATCCCTCTCTATTATAGCACAGCTAGAGTGATCTTTCTGAAAAGCAGTGTCAGATTTAAAACACTGTACCTACTTCCCTTTGCTGTCAAATTAAAGTCCAAACTCTTTAAAATGTCTTACCAAGAAGCCCTTTATGATCTGATGTATGTTGGCTGTTGGTTGTTTTCTCACCATTCTGTCTTTTTACTCTAAATGTCAGCCCTAGTGTTTACTGTTCAGAAAGAATTGAGATGATATTTCTGGCTCTTTGAACATGTGATTACCTGAGCCTTTTGTAGTTAATTCCTTCTCATTCTATTCATCATGTCCTCTAGGAATCCTTCCTAGACCCATTAAAGTCTAGGTTAGGGAATCCATCTTTTGTGTTTCCATGTGTCTTGAGACTTGTCTCATGCTCTGTGGTAATTGTTTACATGTATGTAAGCCCCACTGGATATCTGAATTGTGTCATTTTATTTATTGTCATTTATTTATACCTACCATAGTATAGGCATGAACTAGAAACCTGAGAAATGCTGCTCTAAAATGTATACTATTATTAGGAGATTGAAAGTTAATTTGAAAGCCATTTTAGTTTTGGGATGGAAGTTGGTAGTAGTATTTCCAATAAAGTAATACAGAACTAAATTGCTATATTTGCATTGTACAATTGTACAATTTGAATTGTGTTTGACAAGCATACACAGTAATACTTTTATATTGTGGCAGAAAGTCAATGAAAGGTATTAACCTGTTGGAAAGTCCAACCTTATTAAATATTAAGTGCTGGAAGAAACCTGTAGATATGCAAGCAGAATGTGAAGAAGCAGCAGAATCTGTGTGTGTGTGTGTGTTTTATTTTTAAATAATATTTACTGAGCATCTGCCATGTGCTAGGTATTGTACTATTGCATTACATATAGTACATATGGACTCTTGATCTTTATGACATCTTTCTGAGAGGAAGAGAAAATTATTATCCATCTTTTACAGATGTGGAAACTGAGACCTAGAGGGATAACTTTGTCAAGATCACATGGAGGGGTAAGAATTTGAATATAGGTCTTCTGATTGTAGGCCCACCATTCTTTCAGTTATTATTTTTGTTGCTCTTGTTGACTGGAGCATAGTATTTTAAATTATTTCTATACAGAGTTGAGAAGTAGGTGAAATTAGAGGAAATAAAGCAATACCTGAAATTAATCAAAAGAGATAACCAAAATTTTATCTCTTAAGAACCCTGGTTCCTTATTTGATTTGTTGACTTAAAAATGATTCAATATTAATTTTAATAACTTGAGAGAACTAAGCCTCAGAAATAAGATTATGTCATCAAAGACTGCATAATTAGTGGTAAAATGAGAAGTAGAATCTAGAACTGCCGATATTTGTTGACTCTAGAGGTTTATCTTTTAAACATTTTTATTGAATAAGCAGTCTAAATGTAATTTTAAGCTAGATTTTTGACACAAACGTCAATGAAAACTCAATGTTCCTAGTATTATTTTGTTTTTAGAAGCATCTAGTCTAAGAACATATCTATTTGTAAGATCATGTTGAAACTTGAAAGATAGCATGTGCCCTCAATGTATTAGTTGCAAAATATGAATATATTTTATATATATAATATTTTGGAGAAATAGGTAATTTTATTTGAGAGTTTCTATTAAAGTTAATTTCATAACAGATTATTCTAGTCATTCATTCAATCACTTTTGCTTTTGGCATTTCCCATAAAAATAGGATTTTTTTAAAAATCCCAATAAATCCTGCCCTGTGACCTGCTTACTTCCACTTCGTATAAAGTTTTTTGGAACATATTTAACTTTTTTGCTACAATAGGAGATAATGTTGGGAACATTAAGCATGGATTATTAACTCATACATAGACTGGTTGAATGCTGATGGCTGAAAAACTGCATGCTCTGGATTTACATTGCCCATTTTTTTTTCCCTTAAAAAAATTTCTTGTGTTGGCAGTTTAGTGTATCTTGGCTCATCCGTTCTTCATTTTAAAGAAATTTGAACTTAGATTCCTGTGATCTACCTAATGAAATGTCTAGGTTCTGACTAATTTGCCCATTTTTTTGTTTTGATCCGTTGCTTAGAGCTAGGTTTATGTGGTTGCCAATTTGGTTGTAGTCCTTCCTAGAAGTATTTGATTGTCATATACTATTCTATCATAAGCCATGTTATCCTCTATTTCACATTATTTTATTAGTGATTCTGGTGGCTTTTCTAAAGTTTCATTTTTGTTAGATTTTTAAGGTATTAGAAAAAAAATGTTTTGGGGCATTTAGTACCCTATATTCCGTAGTCCTGAATCTGTTTGCATTTTGTTTAAGCCAGGCCGTACGTACTGAATACAAGTCGCCAAGTAGCTTAGAGAAATGGTGTTCTTTCCAGATCTCACCATGTTGTATTCAGTGCTTAGCACTTATTTACCTGAGAGAAATCTTCTTTGGTGATATAATTTATTTTTAAATTTAATTTAATTTAATTAATTTTTTTGAGACAGAGTCTTACTCTGTCACCTAGGCTGGAGTGCAGTGGCATGATCTTGCCTTACTGCAACCTCCGCCTTACAGGTTCAAGTGATTCTCCTGCCTCAGCCTCTCGAGTAGCTGGGACTCCAGGTGAGTGCCACCACACCTGGCTAGTTTTTGTATTTTTTGTAGAGACAGGGTTTCACCGTGTTGGCCAGGATGGTCTCAATCTCTTGACCTCGTGATCTGCCTGACTCGGTATCCCAAAGTGCTAGGCGTACAGGCGTGAGCCATTGTGCCTGGCCAGTGATGTGAACTCCTTCCAGATTCTCTTTTTTTGAGAAAGTCATAGTTGGATATATGATTAAGCCAGGAACATGCTATTCCAAATTGATTAAAATTGGTTATGTGCTTAACTTTCTTTTCTTTTTCTTTCTTTTTTTTTTTTTTTTTTTTTTTTTTGAGACAGGGTCTCACTCTGTCACCTAGGCTGGAGTGCAGTGGCACAATCTTGGCACACTGTAGCCTCCACCTCCTGGGCTCAGATGATTCTCCCACTTCAGTCTCCCAAGTAACTGGGACTACAGGAGTGCAGCACGGTGCCTGGCTAATTTTTGTATTTTTTGTAGAGATGGCTGGTCTTGAACCCCTGAGCTTAAGCAATCTGCCTATCTCTACCTCCCCTCCTGCTTGGATTACAGGCATACACCCCCAAACCCAGCCTAGTTTTATTTTTGAATTTCAGTTAGGAATATGGAAATAATTGTTAGTGTCATGGTAATTTATGAAGCTGTCATGACATAAATAGGGTTTTACTAATAAGAAGTGGACTTCTGATTTTTTCTTTAAATGTATACTCTTGTAGCAAAAAAGATAAAGTTTTTGGGGAAGCAAACTGTTGAAAACTATTGCTTCTAACAAAAAATAAAAGATGTAATATAAATTGTTTTTAGTAAGCATTCCAGTGTCATTCAGTTTTTTACTTGCCTCAGTTTATAATTTATTTCTTTTTTTTTTTTTGAGACAGGGTCTCACTCTGTTGCCCAGTCTGGAATGCGGTGGTGTGATCTCCGCTCACAGCAACCTCTGCCTCCTGGGTTCAAGGGATTCTCCTGCTTCAGCCTCCTGAGTAGCTGGGATTTTAGGCGTACACCACCATGCCCATCTAATTTTTGTATTTTTACTAGAGATGGGGTTTCACCCTGTTGGCCAGGCTGGTCTTGAACTCTTGAACTCAAGTGATCTGCCAACCTTGGCCTCCCAAATTTTGGGCCACTGTACCTGGCCATTGCCTCATTTTATCTTAAATGATTATACCTTTTGATTGGCCATCTGTCAGGCTATAGGTGACCGCTAGTGTCTAATGATATTTAGCACGGTCCTCTCTTCTATGCAGCTTTCTTTGACTATTCCAGTCTCTTTTTTTTAACTTCTCTGAACTCCTGTTTTCCAGGTCTTTAAGCACAGTTTTTAATACCTAAATATTGTTTTGCCAATTAGATTTTAATTTTGTCATATTAAGGAATACCTTTTTATATTTGTGCTCACCTGCAAGAGGTGTACTCCAGTATGTTCTGATTAATTGATTAGCATCTCAAATTTAAATCCCTCAACCGGAAACTACATTTTTTTTTTCCTGTAGTGGAGAAATGAGTTTACAAAGACATGCTTTTCTTCCCTCAAGGTTCAGAGTTTACAACAAAAGACTCATGACCTTCAGGCATAACAGGTTTGCAGCAAATTTGGTTGAATGAGTTTCTCACTGAACAAACTTTTAAAAATGTTTATCACAATGTGAAACAGGACTGTGTTTTTTCTTGGGCATTGGTATTTATTACTGGTTTGGAGACCTCCTGTGTCATCAGTAGCTTAGCAGTGTGAGAAAGACCGCAGGTTCTGAAGTCAGGCTTCCTGGGTTCTGATCTGGGCTCTGTCTCTTGTCACTTTGTGCCTCAGTATCTTTGTCTATGAAAAAGGCATGACAATAGTGTTTTTCTCCAGATTTGTTATAATTGAGTTTATATATGGACTTATATTTAAACACACGCATACAATGTTCAGAAGAATTTCCGGGACTTAGAAAGTTCTTCATAATTATTGTCTAGTCATGGTGGTACAGTAGAGTCGGTGTGTACCAGACTTTCTGAGAACAGTTTGGCCTGTCTTTTTTAATGGAGGCATGCAACTTGGGATCTGAAAGTCCGATTTGTATTTGAGTTTTATGACTTGCTAGTTCTGTGTTCTAGAGCAGGTAATGTTTATGCCTCAGTTTCTAGTCTGCCAACCTCAAAAGGCTGTTTTGAGAATCAAAATGAAATAGCATACATTATTATAAACTGTGAAGTCCTAGATGAATATGCGGTACTGAAGTCACTGGCCTTTCATGAAATTTTAAAACTGTGAATGCCTAGGGTAAAGACCTGTTTATTATTGTCATGTTATTCCTTTCTTTCCACAGGTGCTTATTGTGTATTATTTTGTAAGCATCTGAATCTAGAGTAGTTATGATAAACTAGTTATTTTTTTTTGAAAATAATATTTAAGTAGCTGCAATTTACTCCCAGGACTGTATGATTATTTTCAAATTGTTGGTTTTATAACAAAAATGTGTAACATGTTTTCGAGAGAAATAGTTTAATGTCTGACAATTTTTGTAACATTTTCAGGTTTGAAAACATAATGGCAGGAAACAGCCTTGTTCTGCCCATTGTTCTTTGGGGTCGAAAAGCACCCACACATTGCATCTCTGCAGTACTTTTAACAGATGATGGGGCCACAGTCGTAACAGGATGCCACGATGGACAAATATGTCTCTGGGATCTTTCAGTAGAAATGGAAGTGAGTATTTAAAATGCCTATTGCATATTTTAGATATAAAAATCTGCTCATTAGAAGATAACATAGTCCCTGAATGATGCTTTTGGGTCCACAGTAGATTTTCTAAAAAATGTGTTTTGACTAAAACTAGTAGTATACAGATTCATTATTTACTGAGGGTAATTAAAATAAAATAAAAAGTAAATCAGAGTTTATTTCTGAGGGCTTTCGGCCATTTTCAAGTGTAATATCTACCTTAAGTGACTTACTGTTTGTTACATTTAAGATTTTTCAAAAGATTATGACCCATACTAAAGGAGGTTTTCCAAAAAGGCTGTAGAAAATTTAAAACACTTAAACCTTCTATGGTAAATGCTTTGAAGAAGGCAAAACTTTTAAAAAAGTGTAAGTTTTGTTGTATTGATTTTTGAAATGACTGTGCCTTTATTGTCATTCCTTAATGTTATGGAGTGCTCAGTGTGCTCTGCTTCCAGGCCTTTCAGTGGACACAGCTAGGAAAATAGGAGATGGGGACACACACACACACACACACACACACACACACTCTCACACTGATACCTTTAATTCCAACATAACACCATAGCATTTATCCTACTTTTCTCCTTTCCATATTTGTAACTCCCTTGTCTGACAACTCTGATTTTTTTGTAAAGGGGAACAGAGAAAATGGAGTGGTAGCTGGTATGAAAGGTGAGGTCAAGAAAGGTGATTTTTAAAATTACTTTTTTTATGGAAAACAACCTTATTGAGATATAATTCACATACTACACAGTTAATCTATTTCAAACGTACGTTTTGATGTTTCTTGGTATGTTCATAAAGTTGTTCAGCCATTACGAAGGTGAATTTTAGAACATTTTCATCACCTCCAAAACAAACCCAGTACTCTTTAACATGTCTCCTGGGCCAGGCATGGTGACTCACACCTGTAATCCCAGCACTTTGGGCGGCTAATGTGGATAGATTGCCTGAGTCCAGGAGTTTGACACCAGCCTGGGTAACATGGCAACACCCCATTTCTAGTGAAAATACAAAAACTAGCTGGGTGTGGTGGCGCATGCCTGTAGTCCCAGCTACTCCAGAGGCTGAGGTGGAAAAATCATCCGAACCCAGGAAGCCGAGGCTACTCACACCACTGCACCCCAGCCTGTACAATGGGAGTGAAACGCTGTTTCCAAAAAAAAAAAAAAAAATCACTCCCAATACTCATTCCACCTTGGCCACCACTAATCTACTTTCTGTCACTAACATCCTGCTTATTCTGGACATTTAATATGAATGGAATCATATAAATATATATTTTTTAGAACTTGTTTTTATCATGTAGCATAATGTTTTCAAGGTTCACCTATGTTGTAGCATGTGTCAATACTTCGTTTCTTTTAATGGCCAAGTGATTTTTCATTTTGTAAGTATACCACACTTTGTTCATTTGACAGTGGACAAACATTTGGGTTGTTTCTATTTTTGGCCTCTATGAGTAATGCTGCTATGAATATTACACATTTGTGTATGAGTTTTTGTGTGGACACATGTTTTCAGTGCACCTAGGTATATACCTGAGCATGGAATTGCTGGATCATATGGTAGGTAACTCTATGTTTAACTAAGGAACTGCCAGACTGTTTCCAAAGTAACTGCATCATTTTGCATTCCCATCAGCAGTGCATGAGGGTTCCAGGTTTTTCACATCCTTGTCAATCAATAGCTGTTATCTTTTTTATTCTAGCCCTAATTGTGTGTGTGAAGTGGTACCTCACTGTGGTTTTGGTTTGAATTTACCTGAGGGCTAATGATGTCAAGCTTCTCTTCATGTTCTCATTGGCCATTTGTATATCTTCTCTGGCAAACTGTTTGTTCAGAATCTTTGCCCGTTAAAAATATTTTTAACTTAAAATTTTATTTTTGCTCATTTTAAAATTGGGTTATTTTTCTTTTTATTATTGAATAGGAAAAATTACTCATATATTCTAAATCCAAATTCCTCAACAGATAGAAGATTTACAGTTATTCTCTCCCATTTTATGAGTTGTTTTTTCACTTTCTTGATTGTGCCCTTCGAAGCACAAAATAATTTAAGTTTGATAAAGTTGAATTATCTCTTTTTCCTTTGTTTGCTTATGTTTTTGTTGTCATATCTAAGAAACCATTGCTAAATCTAAGGTCATGAAGATTTATCCCTGTGTTTTTTTCCTATTAGCTTTATATAATAGTTTTACCTCTTACATTTAGGTCTTCTATACATATTAGGTAATTTTTCTGTGGTGTGAGAGAAGGGTTTGACTTCATTCTTTTGCATGTGACTATCAAGTTATCCTAGCAGTATCTGTCAGAATGACTACTTGTTCTCCATTGAATCTTATTGGTTCGCTTATGAAAAATCACTTGACCATAAATGCCATGGGTTTATATCTGGACTCTCAATTTTATTTTATGGTTCTATATATCTGTTCTTATCCATATCCTCTATATGTCTGCACTCACTGTCCTAAAAACTGTTGTTTTATGTACCCACTATCTTAATTACTGTTGTTTTATATTAAGTTTTGAAGTCCAGATATGTGAGTC
>NW_016107551.1:1402304-1409835 GCF_001604975.1 Cebus imitator | reverse complement strand
GGAGAGTTCTGTAAATGTCTATTAGGTTTGCTTGGTCCAGGTCTGAGTTCAAGTCCTGGATATCCTTGTTAATTTTCTGTCTGGTTGATCTGTCTAATATTGACAATGGGGTGTTAAAGTCTCCCACTATTATTTTGTGGGAGTCTAAGTCTCTTTGTAAGTCATTAAAAACTCACCTTATGTATCTGGGTGCTCCTGTACTGGGTGCGTATATGTGTAGGATCGTTAGCTCTTCTTGTTGCATTGATCCTTTTACCACTGTGTAATGTCCTTCTTTGTCTCTTTTGATCTTTGTCGGTTTAAAGTCTATTTTATCAGAGACGAGAATTGCAACTTCTGCTTTTTTTTGCTCTCCATTTGCTTGGTAAATCTTCCTCTATCCCTTTATTTTGAGCTTTTGTGTATCTTTGCATGTGAGCTGGGTTTCCTTGATACAGCACATCAATGGGTTTTGGCTTTTTATCCAATTTGCCAGTGTGTGTCTTTTGATTGGGGCATTTAGCCCATTTACATTTAGGGTTAATATTGTTATAGGTGAATTTGGTACTGCCATTTTGATGGTAGCTGGCTGTTTTGCCCATTAGTTGATGCAGTTTCTTCATTGTGTCGATGCTTTTTACCATTTGGTATGTTTTTGGAGTGGCTGGTACTGGTTGTTCCTTTCTATGTTTAGTGCCTCTTTCAGGAGCTCTTGTAAAGCAGGCCTGGTGGTGATGAAATCTCTGAGTACTTGCTTGTTCGTAAAGGACTTTATTTTTCCTTCACTTATGAAGCTTAGTTTGGCTGGATAGGAGATTCTGGGTTGAAAGTTCTTTTCTTTAAGGATGTTGAATATTGTCCCCCACTCTCTTCTGGCTTGTAGGGTTTCTGCTGAGAGATCTGCTATGAGTCTGATGGGCTTCGCTTTGTGGGTGGCCTGACCTTTCTCTCTGGCTGCCCTTAGCATTTTCTCCTTCATTTCAACCCTGGTAAATCTGACGATTATGTGCCTTGGAGTTGCTCTTCTTGAGGAATATCTTTGTGGTGTTCTCTGTATTTCTTGGACTTGAATATTGGCCTGCCTTGCTAGACTGGGGAAGTTTTCCTGGATAATATCCTGAAGAGTATTTTCCAGCTTGGATTCTTTCTCTCCATCACATTTAGGTACACCTGTCAAATGTAGATTAGGTCTTTTCACATAGTCCCATATTTCTTGGCGACTTTGTTCATTCCTTTTTACCCTTTTTTCTCTAATCTTGCCTTCTCATTTTATTTCATTGAGTTGATCTTCGACCTCTGATATCCATTCTTCTNGGTGAGGAGTTGTGATCCCTTGTTGGAGGAGAGGCGTTCTGGTTTTGGGTGTTTTCATCCTTTTTGCACTGGTTTCTTCCCATCTTTGTGGATTTATCTACCTGTCATCTTTGTAGTTGTTGACTTTCAGATTGGGTCTCTGAATGGATGTCCAGTTTGTTGATGATGAAGTTATTTCTTTCTGTTTCTTAGTTTTCCTTCTAACAGTCAGGCCCCTCTGCTGTAGGACTGCTGAGATCCACTCCAGGCCCTGCTTGCCTGGGGATCACCTGCAGCGGCTGCAGAACAGTAAGGGTTGCTGCCAATTTCTTCTTCTGTTATCTTTGTCCCAGAAGGATACCCACCAGATGTCAGTCTGAGCTCTCCTTTAAGAGGTGACTTTTTGGATATATGGGGTCAGGGAGCTGCTTGAGGAGGCAGTCTGTCCTTTATAGGAGCTCAAGTACTAAGCTGTGAGCTCCATTGTTCATTCGGAGCTGCTGGGCAAGTACATTTAAGTCTGCTGCAGCAGAAATCATAACCTCCCCCACTTTTGTTTTCCACAGGTGCTCTGTCCTGGGTAGTTAGGGCTTTATTTATGAGTTTCTGTTGTGCAGCTGCCTTTTTTCAGTGCCGTCCTGCCCAGCGAGGAGGCAGTCTTGTCACTGTCTGCCTGCAGAGGCTTTGCTGAGCTGCTGTGGGCTCCGCCCAGCTGCGGTGTGAACTTACCTGCAGTCCTGTTTGTACGGGTATAGTTAGAACTGCCTCAGCAGTGGCGGCCCACCTCTATAATGGCAGACTCTCTCTGTAATGGCAGGCTGCCTCAGCAATGGCGGACTATCTCCAATAGTGGTGTACTGCCTTGGTAATGGTGGACGCCCCCCCCCACCCCCACAGAACTGGACCATCCAGGGTTCAGCTGTGCTTGCTGTGAAACTCTCAGTCCAGAGCATTTCCAATTGCTGTTTTTTTGTGGGGGTGGGACTAGCCGAGCCTGATCACCTGGCTCCCTGCCTTAGAGCGCTGTTTTTTTTTTTTTTTTTTTTTTTTTTTTTTTTTTTTTTTTTTTTTTTTTTTGTTTTTTTTTTTTTTTTTTTTTTTTTTTTTTTTAGTTGAATGGTTACCTCTGTCTCCCAGGTGTTCCAGTCACCTGTTGAAAGGCGCCAGGATCTGTGTGATTTCACGTGTGATGACCCACTGCACCGGCTGAAACAGCCTCACTGAGATTTGTGATGCTTTTTTGCCTGGGAATCTCCTGGCCTGGCTCCCTGTTTCAGTCCCCTTCTTTTTATTAGTTGAATGGGCAACTCTGTCTCCCAGGTGTTCCAGTCGCCTGTTGAAAAGGTGCCGGGATCTGTGTGATTTCCCATGTGGTGACCCACTGCACCGGCTGAAACAGCCACACTGAGATTTGTGATGCTTTTTTGCCTGGGAATCTCCTGGCCTGGCTCCCTGTTTCAGTCCCCTTCTTTTTATTAGTTGAATGGGCAACTCTGTCTCCCAGGAGCTCCAATCACCAGCTAAAATGGCGCCCAGATCCGTGTATTTTGTACGGAGAACTGCCTCACCGGGGCGCCGGCCAAAACAGCCGTGCAGGCCAAAACAGCCGCGCAGGCCAAAACAGCCGCACTGGCACCCGCGGGGCTCCTCCACTTGGGAATCTCCTGGTCTGTGGGCAATAAAAATCCATCTGGAAATGCGGTGTTCACTCACCCTCTGCGCTTTAGCTGGGAGCTGCAATCCTGAGCTGCTCCTGATCAGCCATCTTGGATCCATCCCTATTTTCAGATTTTTCACTGTTGCTGTATACAGATACCTTTGACTTTGTTTATTTATTTTGTTTCTTGCAACTTTGTTGGACTTATTACTTCTTATAGTTTTTTAGTGGATCCTTTAGGCTTTTCTGCATATAAGATAATGTCACTCTCAAACAGAGATAGTTCTACTTTTTGCTTTCCAATAGGGATGCCTTTTATTTTATTTTTTTGCCTAATATTCATGGATAACACCTCCATTACAGGTTGAATGGAAGTGGCAAGAGTGGACATCCTTGTTTTGTTCTTAATCTTAGCAGAGAGAAAACATCTAGTCTTTCACTTTTATTTTTGTTATTTTTATTTTTTTGGATATAATGTCTCACTCTGTTGCCCAGGCTGGAGTGTAGTGGTGCAATGATAGCTTACTGCAGCGTTGATCTCTTGGGTTCAAGTGATCCTCCTGCCTCAGCCTCTCCAGTAACTGGGACTACAGGTGTGCACCAGTATACCTGGCTGTTACTGTATTGGGGTTTATCTCTCTGGTTAGCTCTAATAATAGCTTTGTATATCTGGGTGCTCTGGTATTGGGTGCATATATATTTAAAATTGTTATACCCTCTTGTTGAATTGACTCTTTTCTTATTATATAGTGACCTTTTTTCTCTTCTTATGGTTTTTGTCTTGAAGTCCTATTTTGTCTGATATAAGTGTACCTCTTTTTGCTTTTTTTGGTTTCCGTTGGCATGGAATATCTTTTTTCATCCCTTTATTTTCAGTCTATGTGTGTCTTTATAGGTGAAGTGTGTTTCTTGTAGGGAAGAGATCATTGGGTCTTGTTTTTTCATCCATTCAGCTGCTCCATCTTTTGATTGGAGAGTTTAGTCCATTTTTATTCAGTGTTATTATTGGTAAGTAAGGACTTATTTCTGCTATTTTGTTATTTGTTTTCTGGTGGTTTTTTGGTCTTCTTTATTCCTGTCAGGACTTCCTTTTAGTGATGGTGATTTACTCTGGTGATATGACTTATTTTCTTGCTTTTTATTTTTTGTGTATCCACTGCATGTTTTTGGTTTGAGATTACCATAAAGCTTGCAGATACTATCTTATAACCCATTATTTTAAGCTGATAATAACTTAACACTATTTGCATAAACACAAACAAACAAACAGAAGGACAACTAATAAAGTCTCGGCACCTTAACTTCCTCCCTTGCTTTTTAACTTTTTTTAGAGGGGAGACAAGGTCTCACTCTGTCCCTTTCAATCAGGCCAGAGTGCAGTGGCATGACCTTGGCTCACTTCAGCCTCCTCCTCCTGTGCTCAAGCAGTCCTGCCACCTCAGCCTCCCAAGTAGCTGGGACTGCAGGCACATGCCACCATGCCTGGCTAAGTTTTGTATTTTTTGTAGAGATGGGGTTTCCCCATATTACCCAGCTGGTTTCAAACTCCTGAGCTCAAGCAATCCGTCTGCCTTGGCCTTCTAAAGTGCTGGGATTATAGGAATGAGCCAGGGGGCCTGGCAGCTTTTTAACTTTTTATTGTTACTTATTTATATCTTTCTGTATTGTATGTGTATTGAAAAGTTGTAGTTATTTTTGATTGTTTCATTTAGTCTTTCTGCTTAAGAGTAGTTTTCACAGCATAGTTACAGTGTTACAATATTCTGTTTTTCTGTGCACTTACTATTACTGTTGTTTTGCACCTTCAGATGATTCTTTATTGCTCCCTAACATCCTTTTCTTTCTGATTGAAGTACTCTCTTTAGCATTTCTTGTAGGATGGGTCTAGGGTTGATGAAATCCCTCAGCTTTTGTTTGTCTAGAAAGTCTTTATTTCTCTTTCATGCTTGAAGGATATTTTGGCTGAATATACTATTCTAGGGTAAACATTTTTTTCCTTCAGTACTCTAAATATGTCATGCCACTCTCTCCTGGCCTGTAAGATCTCCACTGAAAAGTCTGGTTCCAGACGTGTTGGAGCTCCATTGTTTGAGACAGAGTCTCTCTGCCATTCAGGCTGAAGTGCAGTGGTGTGATCTCAGCTTGCTGCAACTCTGCCTACTGGGTTCCAGCGATTCCTGTGCATCAGCCTCCCGAGTAGCTGGGACTCCAGATATGTGCCACCGTACCTGGCTAATTTTTGTATTTTTAGTAGAGGTGGTGATTTTCCATTTTGCCCAGGCTGGTCTCAAACTACTGGCCTCAAGTGATTCACCCACCTCAGCCTCCCAAAGTGTTGGGATTTTAGGCGTGAGCCACTGTGCCTGGCCCAGTGTATGTTGTGTCTTTTCTCTTGCTGCTTTTAGGATTTTTTCTTTATCCTTGACCTTTGGGATTTTAATTATTAAATACAGTGAGGTAGTCATCTTTGGGTTAAATTTGCTTGGCGTTATATAACCTTCTTGTACTTGGATATTTATATCTTTCTCTAGATTTGGGAATTCTTTGTTATTATTCCTTTGCATAAACTTTCTACCCCATCTCCTTTTCTACCTCCTCTTTATGACCGGTAACTCTTAGATTTGCTCTTTTGAGGCTATTTTCTAGATCCTATAGGCATGCTTTTTACTCTTTTGTCTTTTACTGCCGTAGACTGTGTATTTTCAAATAGCCTGTCTTCAGGCTCACTATTTCTTTTCTCTGCTTGATCAATTCTGCTATAAAAAGACTCAGATCTATTATTTAGTATGCCAGTTGCATTTTCAGCTTCAGAATTTCTGCTAGATTCTTTTTTATTATTTTAATCTCTTTCTTAAATTTATCTGCTAGAACTCTGAATTCTTTCTCTGTGTTATCTTGAGTTTCTTTTAGTTTTCTCAAAACAGAGAATTCAAACCCTATTTTGAATTATCCGTCTGAACGGTCACATATTTGTTTCTCACGGATTGGTCCCTGTTGCCTTATTTCATTCATTTGGTGAGGTCATGTTTTCCTGGATGGTCTTGATACTTGCAGATGTTTGTCTTGTCTGGCCATGGAAGAATTAAATATTTATTGTAGTCTTCAGTGTCTGGGCTTGTTTGTACCTGTCCTTCTTGGGAAGGCTTTCCAGATATTCTGAAGGACTTAGGTGTTGTATTCTAAGTTGCATCTGCTTTAGGGAGACCCCAAGCCCAGTAACACTGTGGTTCTTGCAGACTTGTAGAGGTACCGCCTTGGTGGTCTTGGACAAGATTCGTGTCAACTCTCTGGATTACCAGACAGAGACTGTTGTTCTGTTTTCATGCTTTCTCCCAAACAAACGGAGTCTCTCTGTCTGTTTTAAATCACTTGGAGCTGGGGGTGGAATGGCACAAGCACCCCTGTGGCCACCTTCACTAGAACTCTGCTGGGTCAGACTTGAAGCCAGCTAGCATTGGGTCTTTCTTAAGGCCTGTTGTAACCACTCCCTGGCTACTGCCTATGTTTGTTTAAAACCCTGGGTCTCTACTATCAGCCAGTAGTGAAGCCAGCCAGGCCTGTGTCCTTCTCTTCGGGGCTGGAAGATTTCCCCCAGCTCCAGCAGTGCTGTTCAAGAGCCAGGGACTAAAGTAAAAAACCTTAGAAGTCTGTCTGATCTTCTGTTGTATTATGGCTAAGCTGGCACTCAAATAAAAGGTTACTTTTTAAGTTTGGTACTGAAACTAGCATATTTTTGCTTTTCCAGATTAATCCTCGAGCGCTGTTGTTTGGTCATACAGCTTCAATCACTTGTTTGTCTAAGGCTTGTGCTTCCAGTGACAAACAGTATATTGTGAGTGCATCTGAAAGTGGGTAAGTATTTTCTCATTTGTCTCTTTTTCTCATGAGTCTTTATAACTAGCACCAGTGTCTTGTAAATATTGGGGCATTTTTTTTTTTTTTTTTTAGAATATCTCCTAAATAAATGCTTTTTATTGTCTAAACCTAAAGGGAGATAGTTAAAATCTTCAGGGATGTAAATTTTATCTATGTTAATGATTTTATAATACTTTTATTGTAATTTATGGTATATCCTTTGGCTTGCTTTTGAGAAACTCACAATACTATAGAAGTTAAAGCATGATCATTCATCTCTATGGTGTTTTTATTGAATTGGCAGACAACTTTGAGATTTCCTTTTAAAAACCTGAATAATGCTAGGCTAGCATAAATTTTGGAGATGATGCCATGAAAAAGTTCATAAAATTATATTGATACATGTTAATACACTAACATAACTATTTGTGTTCCCAAGTCTCAGAATGCAGCTCACCTTAGAGAGGCAGGTCATTGAATAGTAGTTCTAAGGCCCAATGTTATTAAATGTTAAAAAAAATTTAAAGTTTTCAAAACATTTTTTGGTGCTTAGGAAATTATATCTACACAATATGCTAGTGAAGAAAGC
The DNA here is from genome assembly GCF_001604975.1 of Cebus imitator. NCBI lineage: Eukaryota > Metazoa > Chordata > Mammalia > Primates > Cebidae > Cebus > Cebus imitator. The sequence goes on along the minus strand of NW_016107551.1, from coordinate 1,402,462 downwards.
TGTGGAACTTGAGGAGAATTAGATAAGAAATTGTTTGGCCGGGCGCGGTGGCTCACGCCTGTAATCCCAGCACTTTGGGAGGCTGAGGCCTCATCCTCCCTGAGATGGATCATGAGGTCCGGAATTTGAGACCAGCCTGGCCAATATGGTGAAACCCT
>NW_016107551.1:1393947-1402136 GCF_001604975.1 Cebus imitator | reverse complement strand
GAAAAAAGGAAAAAGGAAATTGTTGCTATCTGTGGTGGTTCACTCCTGTAATCCTGCTGACACTTTGGGATGCCGAGATGGGCGGATCACTTAAGCCCAGGAGTTTGAGACCAGACTGAGCAACATGTCAAAACCCCGTCTGTACAAAAAATACAAAAACTAGCCAGGCATGATGGCGTGCGCCTATAGTCCAAGCTACTCAGGAGGCTGAGGTGAGAGGATCACTTGACCCCAGGAGGTTGAGGCTATAGTGAGCTGTGATGGTGCTACTGCACTCCAGCCTGGGTGACACAGTGAGACCCTATCTCAAAAAAATCAAAACAAAACAAAAATTGTTCTCCCTATTGAAGAGAACCTTGTATAATACATTGGAACAAAAAGCAACATAAGGTAAAAATATTATAGCTTTTGGTCAATTAAAGGATAATTTAAATCACAATGCATAATCTAAATTGGATGCTCCTTGAAGAATTGTCTTATGTAATACCATGTGAGATATAGAAAAATGGGATCTTAGAGAAAACCCTAATAGTATCAGGATTGTTGCATTTTATTAATTTTTTCTGTTAAATTTATTTCTTCAATAGACAAGGCATGTTGAGATTTCTAATTTTCAATGTTATATCTTTAGTTTGAGATTTGTTTGGTATGCATTCAACAAAATTACAATAAATACAGAATAAAAACCGGAATCTTATCTTTAATTTGCAAAGGTTTGGAATTCAGGTGACTTTAACTTTTGATTTTTGCAGTTCTAAATTCTCTAGCTACCTGGATAACAAATATAAAATTTCAGTAGTTCAAATTAGAAGTTTTTTCTTGTTTTTGTCACTTGCCCCTCATGTGTCACTTGAGGCCTCTACTCTGCTTCACTCTTATCCTTAATTTGAGGTTCAGAGTGAGGGAGCAACCGCTGTGTGAAGCAGCCACTCTCTGGAACAGAGCTGTGGAAGGCCTTGCATTGGTTCTGGCCGGAACTACTTACAAGACTACTAACCAAAAGGGAAACAGGAAATGCAGTCCTATTATGGGCCTAGAAATGATGTGGAATGTGGTTGGGGGTGGGGGGTTAGGAAGGTAGGAGGGAGGACTGGAAATTTTGATGAATAGCAGTAATGACTATATGCTACTTTTTCTGAAATGTCTTAGTTTTAATGGAAGATTAATTTTAAATCACTGTGACAAAGTTGAATGGTGCTTTAAAAAGTCACATTCAAAGCTGACCATTATTTTGTTTTATAGAGAGATGTGCCTCTGGGATGTGAGTGATGGCAGATGTATTGAATTTACAAAATTAGCTTGCACACATACTGGCATACAGGTTAGTATCTATTTCTGTGACTCTAAGCACAAACTATTACAGTAATATGAAAAATGGTAGTAGTAATAGGACAAGAAACTGGAATTGAAGCAGTAAAAGTACTCCTCATAAGATGGGAGAGTTGGGAGGGGTAGGAAAGGAGAGGAGACTAATGGGGAAAGTTAGAGGGAAAGCAGATTGCCACTGCTTCTGCTGTTCTGGGCTACCTTGGGTACCTACTCGAGAGGCCCTTTACTGCTTGGGGAAATGCTCTAGGTCCTAAATAATGGAATTCTTCCTTGTAAAAGCCTTTGTGATTCCACTTGTGATTGACATAAATTGACCTGCTTTTTGGACCATATCCTTTTTATTGCTCATGCAGTTGATCCTTGGACACGTATTTTTAAAACTTTCCAGCTCTTCAGAAGGCATGACTGATATGCCTGTAGAGTGTGACACAGGAATTTGTAGTTTCTGACTTACATTCCTGGTATTCTTTTTTACTTTTTCATAGTCGTCACATTCTCTGTACTTCAGTTTATTAATTGTTTATTGTGTTGTTGAGAAAATTATAAATTATATTAAAAATATGATCAATTACGATTTCAATGGAAAGGAAGAGAAGGTAACTCACATTTATTGAGCAGATATGGTGTAGGCATTTCTTGTATTGTGTTTGATTTAGACCTCCTGACACCCTTACATATTAAATAGGAGTATATAATTTTACATATAAGCAAGCTGAGGCCCTGATTATGTTTGAACATCAATCATTCTTCTAAAATTGTATTTGCATAACTAGTAATTATAAGCGTATACTTCCTATTTTTGCTCATTTCAAATTCATATTATTTTTGTGACCCGCCTAAGCTTCCCTTTTGATTTGATTTGTAAAGCTGATTTTATTCAGGTGTTTTATTAATTTATTCAACAGTTCTGTTTTAAATGCTAGAGGGGGATAAAAATAATTATCACAAATTCTGTTTCAAAATAGTTCAAAAGGGAGGATAAGATGTTAGGAAAATAATTTTTGTTAGCTATTTAAAAATGTTAATATAACTTAACATATGTATGTGCACATACACCCATATGATATGTACCATTGGGCAAATAGCTAAAATTCTTACCAAAGAAGTTGAGCTTTAGGAGAATATTGTAATAACCTTGATGAATGCATATTAATCAAGTATCTAAATTAAAGGAGAACACTCAGAAATCTTTTTCCTTTTGGCATGAATGTAGTTCTACCAGTTCTCTGTTGGGAATCAGCGAGAAGGAAGGCTTTTATGCCATGGACATTACCCTGAAATCCTTGTTGTGGATGCTACCAGCCTTGAAGTATTGTACTCCTTAGTATCAAAGATATCACCAGACTGGATTAGCTCCATGAGTATTATTCGATCCCACCGAACACAAGGTCAGTGTTTTATGCCTGTTAGGAACTTTAGCACCATGACTTAATGTTTAATTTACTATAAAATTCTATAATTTATCGTAAATTAATACTTTGGGCTATAGTCTTCTATTTAAGAAATAACTACAGCAATAATTTATGGTCTGTTTCCTCCTTCATAAAGGGATCTTTGATTGAATGAAGAGTTAATTGTTGGCTTATCTCCATTCCGTGATGCACAGATTACCAGCCTTTGACAGAGTATGTGGGTGATTTTCTGAAGTGGAGGAAGAACATCTTAACCTTTGGGGGTGTGGTGGGAGGAACTGTAGTTTTAAGTATATATTTCTAAAGCCTGGTTCTATCACTTGCTTAAGAGGCATAGGAAATATTTGCATTTCAAATGGAGATAGTGAAAAAGGAGAGATTATACACAGTTAAATTTAATGAAAGTTACTGGAGGGGCTGATAGATACTTGATGCTCAATAAATATTATCTTTTCTTCATTTTTGTTGAAACCTCTCGGTAACAATTGTGAAAGAAAAAGTAAAGTTGTTCAGGAAAAGAGCACGAATTAATGCAGAACATTGAATGTTTACTTTTATAAGTCTTTTAAGGAGCATTCTTTTACTTTCAAATGGCTTCATAGTTATGTGCTTCCTATAGAGACTGGTCAATAACCACCACCACTACTACCAGTGTCACCAGCACCATCACCGTGAAGACTTTTCTTTATTGTGTTTTTACAATACCAAGCACCACGCTAAGCATTTACATATGTCCAATTCTTGCAATACTTAGCGGGGTAGGTACTGTTAATATTCATCATATAGATGGGGAGAGTGATGAGGGTTAGGGCGAGGGAGTCTTTGCTTAAGATCACAAAGTAACTATGTGGCTGATTGGTGGCCAAATGGACCCTGGAGTAGTTCCTTTAATCGAGGTGTTACAGTGCTTCCCATTAGTGAATTGCCTTCAACTTTATAGGAGCTTTCCCTTTGTAACCTCTTAGGGTTGGAAAATCAGCATGTAGCTTTTTATTCAGTAGGCATTCAGCAAATACTTACTGAATGGCTGCAATCTTCCAGGTGCAAGGGATTGAAATAGTAATATTTAAGGGAGTCAGATTCTAATAAAGAATAATTGTATATAAACATATAACAGTTTAGAGTGCAAAGTGTACAAGATGGAAAAACAATATGAAGAGGATGGCAGTGAAGCTGCTTGAGAGCAATAGAAGGCTGCCCAGATCAGATAAAGTCTGATCTAGGATTTGAAAGATGAGGAAGAGTTTGGCAGACATGTGATCAGGGTGTTTCTGGCAGAGGAGATAGTCTGTAGGGACAAAAGCATTGAAATTATGACAGTTGTATTTGTGAAACTAGAAATTATCTTTTTCTGGAGCATGAAGTATGAGGGAAGGAGTGGCAGGATATGAGGCTGGCAGAGTTGGCAGGAGACAGATCTTGACAGCCCTGTATATCAGCTAGGGAATTCATCTTGTGGATCAGGGGTGGGCAAACTTGTACTGTAAAGGGCGAGATATGAAATATTTTAGGCTCTGCAGGTCATATGATCTATGTTTCAACTAGTCAGCTCTGCTGTTGTAGCACAAAAGCAGCCACAGACAATACATCAGTGAATGAGCCTGGCTGTGTTCAGCTTCATTTCCTGCCACTGTTCTTCAGAGTGTTGGTTCTCAAGTTTGTTAATAGGTATTAGTGAAAAAGGTGGAATCTCTGGTCAAATATATTTGGGAGATGTTTGGTAAAACAAAATTGAGCAGGTTTCTTTCACGTGAACCTTCTCAGAGAGGTTCTTTAAGCATCTTAGAGAATTACTGCTTGATTCCTAAACATAACAGTGAGAATGAGGTTCGCTTTAATTTTCCAGGCAATAGGGAACTCATCATTCATATACTTACCTCTAATATTAGTTAAAATGAATTCTTTATTTAAAAAAGATCTGTATTTGTGACCAAGCAGTTTGCATATTTAAAATTTTTACACTCCTTCTGTATATGTAGGCACTGTAGTCTGAAAAGAATAGAATGTAACTTCAATTAATAATTCATTCCAATGCCTTACAGTGCCTAGAGAACTATGTGATATTGGTAAGGTTTTTGTTTAAAGATAACAATTTTTTAAATGACAGTAATAACTCAAGTTTGTTGAGAATTTAGTATGTGCTGAATGGTTTCCCTTGGTGTGTCTTAATTTTTATAACAACTCATTAGGATAGGTACTCTTGTTAATCATTTATATTTGCTTCCAGATAAGAAAATTGAATTTAAGATAGTTTGTTATCTAAGGTTCTATGGTTAATTAGTGAAGAAAAAGGTGATTTTGCTTTTAACATTCACCTCCCTCCCTCTGGAGCCCGAATTGACTGCCTTCTAATGCTCATCCTCTCAAATTTCCTGTACATGACCCTGGTACTGTCACTGGTCCCTTACCTGAAGCTTAGGAATTTAGGTTTTATATCATATTTTTTTCTTGATTACATTCTGTGGAGGATGTAATGTGCAATGAAATATCTGGAAGTTGGGCAAGGTATGTGGGAAAAGGGGAGAAATTAGTGCCTCGAAGAAATAAAGTGACTGAGCTCATCCATGATAAATAATGGATTTTGAAATGTAAAAGTTCATTGTTAATCAAGAACATTTGAAATTATTAAAAACTTCTTAATTAGAAATAAAAAATTAATTAGCTAGAAATAATTTTCCTTTAAGTGTTCGGCCATGTTCATTAACTTGTGTTTCAAAACCTGGTTTCTGTTTCATGAAATAGAGAGTTGTGCTTTTCTGCTAATTGTATGTAAAACATGCTGTTGTCTAATTTCATTTAGCAAAACATCTAAATATTTAGAAAGCAAGCATGTTATGTTTGTAACCTGGGCTGCTTTTTTGTCCCTTCTCATTTTAGAGGACACTGTGGTAGCACTCTCGGTGACTGGCATCTTGAAGGTATGGATTGTCACCTCGGAAATAAGTGACACGCAGGTGAGAAAAAGGAAACTGGGGTGATTTTTCTGGCTTTATTCTCTGTCGTTGGAAATTTTAGTAATGATATGCCACTTCCATTTTTTTAAGGGGAAGGGAAAAAGCTGTTCTTTTTTGATAATTTTCTTATAGACATAGTATGGAAGATTCTCTAGTATGCTAGGGGAGTGAATTTTTTATTCAGTTTTAGTGGCAACATCTGCTCTATCACAGATATAAGAGAAAAACATATTGCACAGGATATGAAGAGGAGAAACATAAAAGAGGTGGAGTTCTCCTCAACTGCTTCTGTTTAAATTGACTCAAAGGAAAACAAAAATAAAGCAAATCACTACAAAAAATATACAAAGCCATTTTTAGTCATCTGTTTCAGTTCTTTGGGCTTGAATTTCTTGTTATTTTATATTAATGAGAAAGATCAAGACTGACAATTTTGATGTTACTCTCTTCAGCTAGGGAATTTTTAGGCATGGAATTCAGGAGAAAACAAAGGAATTGATTAGATTTTTTTAAAAGCACATACAGCTACAAAAATTAGGATTAAGGCAAACTTCAGCATCTGTCATTACCAGAGCGATGACGCTCAGAGTCTCATCAGAATCGAAAGCTCAGGGGATTTTGTAGCAACAATATTTGTGCCTAACTGCTTTGAGGGTATATCTTTGCTGCTTTTTACTACCTTGGCTCTTACCTGAGGGGCCAAAATGATGAACATGTCAAGTGATGCCTTTATTTCATTTTATTGCCTTTATCATTGTATGATAATTTAAATTGACAACCAAGCTATTCCTAAAGTTTTACAAATCTTTCTCTTTTCAGGATACTGAACCAATATTTGAGGAGGAATCCAAACCAATTTATTGTCAGAATTGCCAAAGCATCTCTTTTTGCGCATTTACACAAAGGTCACTTTTGGTTGTGTGTTCCAAATATTGGAGGGTAAGATAATTATGTAAATAAGAAATTGTATATTTACCCTTCATGACATTGGTTTATCAGATTTCCAGAGAACCCTAAAGAAGTACTTGGTGCAAGACTATTTTAGCCATTTGGAATTCATGTCTGCTTTTGATATCACATTTTGAGAAGTTGAGACTTGGCTATATGTAGTTGTTTTTGTTTGTTTGTTTGTGTGTACGGAATGATTCAGTTAGAGACTGTATTTCATTTGTCTTAATTTCTCCTTTTTGCTACTATTTTAGTCACTATCTTGTCAGTACAACATGAGCAGTGGTAGGGAGTTTTCTACAGGTTGGACATTTCTTTGTAGGGTGTTATTAAAGCCAGTAGTGAATATTTTCCCTGGCTTCTTAGAGTTGGAAAGTCTTCTCATATCACATCAGAGCTAATGATAGAAGAGGCATTTTACCTCCATGTTGCCAGATTTTAATATTTCTATTAATAGAAAAAAAAAAACATGTCTTGGGCACTCGTTCTGTGACTAGCACTTTTTTTCAAAGCTTGCCATGTATTATTTCTTTTAATCCTCACAATTTTCTGAGGTTAGGTGGATTAGCTATTTAATTCTGAATAGCAAATCATTCCAGAAGTTTGCATTTTGAAAACAACAAACATGTTTTGTCACCCAGTTTCTTGTTTTTATTTTTTGTTTTTTTTTAAAGAGATGGGGTCTTGTTTTGTAGCCCAGGCTGGAGTGCAGTGGCAGTCATAGCTCACTAGATCTTCTGGCCTCAAGGGATCCCCCTACCTCAGCCTCCTGAGTAGCCAGGACTACAGGCACGCATTAACATGCCTGGCTAATTTTAGAATTTTTTTGCAGGGATGGGGTCTCACCTTGTTGCCCAGGATGGCCTTGAACTCCTGGGCTCAAGCAATCCTCTTGCCTCTGCCTCCCGAGGTACTGGGATTATAGGCATGAGCCACCATTCCTGGCTACATGTTGTTCTTTAAAAACAGTCACAAAAAGGCAGCGTACACTTAGGGAGGAGGATTACACATGGGTGTGAACACCAGGGTTTGGGATCACTGGGGCCCTCTTAGAGACTGCTTACCGCAGAAGGACTTGTTACTTTCCCCATTTTGCAGATGAGGCAGCTGAGGCAGTGAGTGGACAAATATCTTGACAAAGGATATATAAATGGATGGTAGCGAAGTTGCTGAGTTATAGTGAAGGTATCTGACTGCTGGAGCTGCTCTCATTACTACTGTGCTATACTGTCTCACAATTGGAACATGGAATGGACTGTTTCCTGAGCTTAGAACACAAGGGGATGGGCCATATAGTGAAAGGACTGACTAGGGAAGCGACATCTTAACCTTATCATTGTCACTTACCATTTTAGAATAAGATTAGAGAGGAAAAACTAGCCGCTGTTTGCTTAGAGTAGGTTTTATAGGGTTCTTCCTTTGTCTTAAAATTAAAACATATGCAAATAGCAATAAAAAATAGGCTGGGCACGGTGGCTCATGCCTGTAACCCCAACACTTTGGAAGGCTGAGGCAGGCAGATCACAAGGTCAGGAGTTTGAGAGCA
>NW_016107551.1:1379827-1390447 GCF_001604975.1 Cebus imitator | reverse complement strand
CCCATCTCTATTAAAATACAAAAATTAGCTGGGAGTGGTGGGGCTCATCTGTAGTCTCAGCTGCTTGGGAGGCTGAGGCAGGAGAATTGCTTGAAGCCGGGAGGCGGCGGTTACAGTGAGTCGAGATCACGCCACTGCACTCCAGCCTGGTGCCTGGCAAAAGAGCGAGACTCTGTCTCAAAAAAAAAAAAAACAAACAAAAAACAAAGCACTGTGTTAGATGGAAAACATTTTGAGATGGTCAATTATAAGGACATTTCAAAATTTGCTTATTTAAAAATACGTAATATGCCTGTGAAGTAACATTCCTTTTTCTAAGAGTGCAAGTGATCTTATGCCAAATGCATTTTGAAATTGACTTTTTGATGAAGTTTATATTGATGGTGTAAATTATTTTACATACTAATATGTAATTATAAATATAGTGACAGATGTAATTTTAGAAGAGCACACATAGTTACATAACAATGCTGAGTAGTTCATTAATTGAACAAGGCATTGCAATACCTCCAGAGAATCAGGTAGCAGTTTAAATCATTAGAAACTAGAAATGAGGAATAAAACATATTTTCTCTATAAAAACAAAAGTTTATTGTGATTCCTGAAAACGTGCTTAATGTCCACTTAAAGTACAATAGCAGTTAGTACTGGGTTTTCAACTCTATATTGAGCAGTAAGAAAGACTCTTTGGCTTTGAAAGCAGAGGTTTTTTTTTGTTTGTTTGTTTATTTGTTCATTAATTGATATTCTGGGTTTCCTCGGCTTTATCATTCTGAACATTATGTCTCACGTTTTTGTGGTGGGATGGCTAGGGGAAGGGAATTGTTCTTTCCATGAATATTTTGTATATACAGAATTTATACATCTGTTTACAGTTAAGATCTTCTGTAGGCTGCCTGTTCTTTACTCAAACTTCTACTTATTACTCCTTAACCTAGTCACTTCCAATTAACCTAAGAAATAATGACTTGTATAAGAAATACACATACACAAAACAAAACAAAAAAATGCATATCATTAAAAAAAATATCAGCCCCCAATACGTTTTAAATTAAAAATATGTATTTTGTGGTATGTTGAAATACAGAATATTGGTTATTACAGCTGCTGTAGCAAATTCTCCTTGTTAAATATGTAGTTTATCAATTAAAAATTTCAGCCTGGGCAACTTGGTGAGACCCCATGTCTACAAAAAAAAATATTAGCATGGTGTGGTGGTACATGCCTGTAGTCCTAGCTACTTGGGAGGCTAAAGCAGGTGGATCCCTTGAGCCAGCGAGGTGGAGGCTGCAGTGAGCAGTGATCATGCCACTGCACTCCAGCCTGGGCAACATTGCAAGACCCTTTCTTAAGAGCAAAAAATAAATAAATAAAACAATTGGTTATACTTAATACATATAGTTTCCATTAGCTAATGCGTTTAGCTGGCTAATTACTGTATTTGATTAGCTAGTATTTGAATACAGTAACTAGATTGTTCATTGTAATTCTCAAAACTGAAGTCGAATTTATTCTTGCTTTTCAGGCTAAGATTCTGTTCTTTAACATTCCAGTATTTGTGAAGTAATTCTCTGAACTCTAATAGAAGTCTGCCACAATATTTAGTATTTTCAGACAGTACTTCACTGAAGGCATGAAATCTTAAGCTGAAAATGGAAAGTACACATAAGACCTTAATGAATGGTTTTTGTTCCTAGGAGTTGATAGTTAACATAGGCTAGGTTCAAATTGATTATGAAAATATGAGCAAGTAAAACACGATATTCTGTTAGTTGAAAAATATACTGATTTTAACAATGGAGTATTCTAGTTGCACAAGGTTGATAGTTCAATTTTGTTACTTTTTTTTTTTTTTTGAGATGGAGTCTCTCTTTGCCTCTCAGGCTGGAGTGCAATGGCATGATCTTGGCTCACTGCAACCTCTGCCTCCTGTGTTCAAGCAATTCTCCTGTCTCAGCCTCCTGAGTAGCTGAGATCATAGGCACGCACCAACACACCAGGCAAATTTTTATATTTTTAGTAGAGACAGGGTTTCACCATGCTGGCCATGCTGGTCTTGAGCTCCTGGCCTCAAGTGATCTGCCTGCCTTGGCTTCCGAAAGTGCTGGGATTACAGGTGTGAGCCACTGGGCCTGGTCTACTTTTTGTTTTTTTCAGTCAAGGTCTTGCTGTGTCATCCAGGCTGGAGTACAGTAGTGAAATGATAGTTAACTGTAGCTTCAAACTCCTGGGCTCAAGTGATGCTCCCACCACAGCCTCCTGAACACCTGAAACTATGAGCCTGTGCCACCACGCCGGGCAATTTTTTTTTTTTTTTTTTTTTTTGGTAGAGCAGGATTTTGCTTTGTTGCCCAGGGCTGGTCTCTGACTCCTGGTCTCAAGTGATCTTTCCTCCCATTGTTGGGATTACAGGCATGAGCCACCGTGCCCTAATTTTGTTGCTATTCTTAATGAGTAATTAGAAGTGGACAAAAAAAGCTAGGATTAGTGAGTTCTCTCATCTTGACCTCTTAAGTGAAGACTTTTCTTTTTGATAAAGCATAACTCTGTGTAAATTAGTTAATAATAGGCAGTTATATTGCATTATTGTGGCCAATCGTGAGTTATTATGAAGTGGAAAAAAGGAGCATAAATACTAATTTTAGAGAAAGACTGTAAATATAGTTTTTGTTTCATTCAATGTGTGTTATACTAGATTTGAATTTTAGTTGGCATGTATGTTAATGCTATAAAATTACATTGAAATATTGTCGAATAATTAATCATGCTATAAACACTTTTTAAACTTGGCTACTGGGGCAACTTACCTAACATCTTTATTTGAAAAGCTTTACTATGTGAAATATTTTGATTAAAAATACAGCTAAAGATATTCAAATAATTTTTTTGGCAGTTGCTAATTTGTCCTCCTGTTACTCGGTTCTTCTACGGATGCAGAGAATATTTCCATAAACTATTGATTCAGGGTGATTCTTCTGGAAGGTTGAATATTTGGAACATATCAGACATAGCTGATAAACAGGAAAGTGAAGAAGGTAATAGTAAATCATGTGTAACAATTTCTTAACTAATTTAGTAAGTTAAATATGAACTGCTGAATAACACATTCATAATATGCATATATCATTTTCTTTGATTACTGGATAAGTCAACATTATCTTAATGTTTTTTTTTTTAACATGCGCAAATGTTTTTCTTTTATATAAAACCAAACCTCTACAGGGCTGGCAATGACAACTTCTGTTAGTTTGCAAGAGGCATTTGATAAACTGAATCCTTGTCCTGCTGGAATCATAGATCAGCTGAGTGTGATTCCCAGTAGTAATGAACCTCTTAAAGTAACTGCAAGTGTGTACATACCAGCACATGGACGACTTGTTTGTGGCCGTGAAGATGGAAGCATAGTTATTGTACCTGCCACACAGACTGCCATAGTACAGCTGTTGCAAGGGGAACACATGCTCAGAAGAGGTATACCCAAGATCTCTGTATGTCTAAAGTGTTTTGACAACTCTTACCCATGATATTGAAAATGTCTCTATTCTTTGTTTTTAAATAAATACAATGAATCAGTATAGTTAGTTGTTGGGGTGCTATGTAGTTGGTAGAGTTTAATGCACAGTTAATAAAATATTCAGTGTCTCTTATTGGAATTAATACAGTGTAATGACTATAAATAAAGAAATATTTAATTTTATCTCTCTGATATATGTTAATAGTTTCATCTCTTGGTTATCTCTATGGATTACTAAATAATTACTATATTACCAGTAATTCTGAAAATCCTCCAGAACAGTACCATCCAGTAGAAGGCTTTGTTTTTCAAGACAGAGTCTTGCTGTGTTGCCCAGAGTGGAGTGCAGTGATGTGACCTTAGCTCACTACAGCCACTGCCTCCTGGGTTCAGGCAGTTCTCCTGCCTCAGCCTCCCAAGTCATTGAGATTACAGGCATGTGCCACCACACTCAGCTAATTTTTTGTATTTTTTTGTAGGGACAGAGTTTCACCATGTTGGCCAGGCTGGTCTTGAACTCCAGACCTCAAGTGATCTGATCGCCTCGGCATCCCAATATTCAGTAGATATCTAATGGTAACCATATATATAACCACACCTGTAATTTTCTAATAGCTATGTTAAAAAAATAAAAGGAAACAGGTGAAATTGGCTATATTTTATATAACCCAATATAGCAAAAACTATTTTCATTTCAACTTCTAATATGAAGATTGTTGATAAAATATTTTACATTTTTTGTACCAACTTTAAAATCTCCTGACTAGTTTAAATTCATAACACAGAGGAATCTGGATTACCCATTTCAAGTGCTCAGTAGTCTCATGTGGCTAGTAGATACTGAGTTAGGCAGAGTTGCTTTAGAAGATAAAATTGGAAGTCTTTGCTGTGATAAAATTTATAGCTATTCTAAACATTCATGTTTACTTTTACTTACTGAAACTTGGCAAATCTTTAATTTTCCCATTTTAAATCCAAAACCTCATTCACAGGTTGGCCACCTCACAGAACACTCCGTGGTCATCGGAACAAAGTCACATGTTTGCTATATCCTCATCAGGTCTCAGCTCGTTATGATCAAAGATACCTGATATCTGGAGGTGTGGATTTTTCGGTCATAATTTGGGATATATTTTCTGGAGAAATGAAACATATCTTCTGTGTTCATGGTGGTGAGATTACTCAACTTCTAGTTCCACCTGAAAACTGTAGTGTAAGTTGATTTCTATAAAAGATTATTCACTATGGTAGAGAGGAGTTATGTTACTATCAGGAATGTAAATGGAATCTAGACTAACTTAAAGAAAGTGTGACAAGAGAATTAATAAAAACCCTTTCAATTTTAAAACTAAAATAATAGTAACATATTTAGGCAAAGTTATGATCATTAACTATTGGGACACATAGAAATAGAAGATGGACATGGTAGTTTTTCCTCTTAATTAGCTTCTAAATGGTCTGACTTGTTTCTGAAACATAGCAGCAGTTGAGAAAATGTTTATTGAATGAAGTTGCAGTTTTATATCTTAAAATAATATAAGTACACCTGAAAACGTTGTACAATCTCATTATTTTGGGGTGCATCTGAGCAAAGACAATGTATGTGTTGGTAAGGCAAAATACTTTATCAGTAGAGTTCATATAAATAAAAAATTGTAACAAGGGAGACAAAGCCTAGCAGTCACTGATTATGATTTTGGAAAATTACATACATATCTTTGTGGAACCAGATTGCTTTCTTAGTGATGCATTTTAAGTTAAGCCATGATGTCATATAAATAGAAATATGAGATTGTAGGAAGGCTTAGGACTGATAACAGTACTTTTTTTTTTTTTTTACTGTTTATTTATCATGGGACTTACTCATGTGATTAGTCATCTTTGTGTGTATAATCACTATCTCCCAACACTCACACATGTGTGCACATACAGACACATTGTCTTCTTGTATGCATGTCATGCTTATCATAATTCATTCACTGTCACCAGCTCTAGTATTAACTGAAACTGAAAACAGTCTTACTGGTGTATCTGCTGCATTATCTACAAGATGTCTCATTTCAAAACCCACAACATTTTTCTTGGCCTTTCTAGTTACTTACTTAATCTTCCTGATCAAGTATTTTATCAACCATGTTCTGCCAGTGCTAGATTTTGTTTGATTTGATATTGGTGGGTTTGTAAGAAATCCTAGTACCAATATTTCTCATTATTTTTCCTGGCAGATTTGCAAATTTACCTCCTTAATTGTTCTCTTCCTTCTTTTTTATTCCTTTCTTCCAATTAGGTTGTTAATTTCTTATTCACTATAAAAAATTGCCATGTATCTATTTAAATAACCAATATTATATCATAGTTTAGTGAAATAGATATTATTATAATTACATAAATAAATTAAGGTATTGTTAGAACCCCTCTTCTAAACTTCATTTTATAATAGTTATGTCCTATGGTGAAATATGGGGATTTTCTTCTCTGAATGCACATTTGGTGAAATACCTAATTTTCAGTGGTAAAATTGATTATTTAGATAATTCTGTACCAATTTAGAACAACTATTTCTGTTTTGGTTCATGTTTCTTTGTTTGTTTTTTGGTGTGTGTGAGAATAAAATATTTAAAATAATAGAATATTACATAGAATAAGATTTAGTTTTTCTTTAAATTACAAATGTGATTAAAAGTTTGGAATGGCTTACACAAGGCCATGTTCTCTGTTCTAATACATTAATTATATATATTTTTAGCTTATATATTCCTGTGTGAGTGTTTTTTAAACAAATTTCTTTTTAAAAAAATTCAAATGGGTATTTAATATAATAAAATGTTTTGACTATTTGTATTTAAAATAATATGTATGGAATAAAATGCTAATATGCATATATGCAACTAAATGGAGAATGAGCTCCCTACTAGACTTAGGAAAACCAAAAGTGGTAGTTGGCCTGGAGAATATGAGGAAAAGTGACCTAGAAGTATGGTATTTGAAAAATAATGTGTTTGCAATTTGTAATTTAGTTATTGCATGCTTAACAATAGAAATTTTCTTGGGTGGGAAGACGGAGAGGATTGGTAAAAATAACTAATAGGCACTGGGCTTGATACTTAGGTGATGAAATAATCTGTACAACAAACCCCCAAGACACAAGTTTGCCTATATAACAAACCTGTGCATGTACTCTTGAACTTAAAAAGGAAGTTAAATTTAAAAAAAATGAAATTATAAAAGAAAAAAATTAATTTTTATTCTAAAGTACTGATGAAGACAGAGATACTTGCTTTTAGCTATGTGCTAATTTAACCGATAATGACTGCCTATTTAATAACCTGTTCAGTTAGCTGGTTAGGTGGTTTTATGCATATCAGCAAGTATGTTTAAAGATCAAAGAGCCAAACTGGTTAATAAAAAGCAAAGAAGAGTTTGATGTTTGCTAAATGTTGAGAAAATGACTGTGTGGCTGAGATTTGAGTTTACTGCATCATATACTGATTCTAATGCTTGAATAGTCCCTCTCATAAATTGATCCAGTGTCCTGTTCTTCTTAGCAGAATATATTTTTATTTTTGTTTAAAAGTTATGATCAGGCAATAAGTAGTTGAAATAGTTGATCGTGTATTTGTAGTTGGAAGATTAAATATTTACCAAAAGTCATGATTAGAGATAAATGCTGAAAAATTTGTCATCTGTCTTGTTTATTAGAATAGAGTTTTGGGGTTTATCTTAGGTAAATTCAGGTAGAAGTTGAGTTTTGACTTCTTGTAATTATTTGTTCAGGAAAGATATTCTAAAACCAAGAAATGCCAGTTATGTGTAAAAATTGCTTTAACTGTGAATAAGAATGTACAGACTATTTCTCCTTTCTGATTTTATTGTCACATTTTATGTTTCCTAAAATGTATAAAGTTTTTAAGAAAAAGTACTCAGCAAAATAATTCATTATGTGTCTCCTAACTTAGATAGTAAACAAAAACTGAAAAACTGTCTGCTATGTAGCACAGATGCTGCAGCTGAAAGGTGGAGATGGACTCTGAAGACAGGCTCCAGACCCTCTTTCCCAACTCCACATACATGTCAGTAGACAAATAAGATGTACTTATTTTCCCTGCTGTTTAGGTGTTTGTCACCATTTCTTTCCCCACTCCTTCTTTTTCGAGCTGTTTTTAGTGTCTTTTTACCTAAAAGTCTTTCCAAATTCCTACTATAGATTAGCATTAATTTAGTGCCAGACTTAAGTGGTTTTGTTTGCTTTATTTTTAATGAACTATTTCTCTATTCTTTTGTTAGTGGGACTTTTAATTACTTAAAAAATTTGTCATGTTCAAAGATGACAACTATTGCCTAAATATGGCATTATGTAGAATACCTAAATTGAGTAGATTTTTCCTTTTATTTTGTGTTAAAGGATTTGTTTCCATTTTTTAAAGATACTTCATTTAATATTGTTTCTTACTTAAAAAAGCAAAAGTTCATTTAGGAAAAGTTCTTTGAAATTCAGTTTTGATTCATTGAATAGTCTGGTTAACTGATATTTAGCTGATACAGATTATTTTAAAGAACTAAAATGTAAGAAAATTAAAAAATCTGAAGGTACTGTTTTAGATGTAAAATACTGAAATAATTGAGGATTGTATAGCGCTGAAGGGTTATTGAGAACAGTTGAGGAAGTAATGTGTTTAAATGTTCCAAGAAATGTAAGCTTACAATTTAGAAGGAGGATAGGGCAAGTATTTAATTAAGCCTGGTAGAAGGCAGACTATAAATGGCAAATGTTTTGGTGAATGATGGCAGGGGCATATTAGGTCCGCAGAGAAACAAGGAGCTTTGGTAAACTACTCAAAAGACCTGAAAGGTTTGACTAACTACATATTGACTTCTTGAGATGTGTTGGAATTTGTGATTTTGAGGTCTCTAATATTAGGTTATGTTGAGAAATGCTAAGTGTATGATAAAATGAATTGTTTGCTAAGAAGAACCATGGCAAGGAAAACGTAGCCACTGTCCCCTTCCCCCCAGTGGAAAACTACTTGGGGCATTCTAAACTGGCAAGACAGTGTATGTATACCATACACCTGTTAAAACAATTCTTTAAGCACGGAATATGTGATCCTGCCCCCGTGGCTCCCTCGTGGAGAGAGAATACCTTTTAGTTTGTCTGTGATCAGCAGTAAACAGGCACCAGCTGCCTACCTAGTTTATTTTTGTTCTATGAGAAAAATACCAAACACCTGTTTGTTAATAAGAATCACCTGTTCAGAGAGAATAAATGCCTGGGTCAGCATCTGCTCGAGGCCCTTGGCTCCGAATGCTGTCAGCCACCGAGGCTCCCAGCTCAGAAGGCTGTTGGCCCTCAGCTAGCCCCACTTTGCTATTCTATCTGGGTGTCTGCTTCTTAATGCCTTCAACCCTGCCTGGGTGGGGGGCTCTACGGCTAAGCTGGTCTTAGTAAGGTTTTTTGCCATTTTTAGTTTTTTCTTACAGGGAGGGGAGCACTACACACTGGGGTCAGTTGGGGAGAAATAGGGGAGGGACGGTGGGGGGTGGGGAGCTGGGGAGAGATAGCAAGGGGAGATGCCAGATGTAGCTGGTGGGGAGGAAGGCAGCAAATCACACTGCCAAGTGTGTACCTATGCAGCAATCTTGCATGTTCTTCACATGTACCCCAAAACCTAAAATGCAATAAAATAAATAAATGGGGGAAAAAAAAGATTATAGAATGCAAAGTTTCAGTTCTTGATAGAACAAACTGCTGTATCATTTGTTTGAAATGAAGCTGTTCACAAAAACAGTATATAAATTATATGACAAAGTCCTGTACCATTTTTATCATTCCATGTTTATTGTTTTTAAATGAGTGGTTTTTCTTATGATTTATTGCTATTCAGATGTGACAGTTCTTATGCAATTTTAGTAGGATTCAAATTTAAAGTGGAGCCTTTTATTATATTGCCACTTCAAATCTTATATATAGGAGATGTATTAGAAACGTTTTGTAAAACAGCTAAAATTTAAACTGGGGTGTTAAATTTTCATCTGTACTTGGTCTGTTTACTATGGTACCTTAAAAATATTTTATAAATAGGTAGTGATGCACACAGTATAAAATGCAAAAGGTGTAAACGGTTACTATGGAAGTGCAAGTCTCCCTTTCTCTCCTGTTCTCCAGCTTTTTGGTTCCCTTAACCCTGAGTGCAATGTCTTATTATTCCTTCAGATATTTTCAGTATTAAAATGTTTTAATGCTTCAGAACTATAGAATACTGGCTTAATTTTATTCTGACAGCTAAGAAATTTATGCAACACAGCATGGTTAGAGATAGAATGACTTCCAGATCTGAGTAGCTGTGAGAGGTAGACCTGGGTGAATTAGTACAATCTGAACTCGAGGATAGGGAAGGCCACGATTCTATCAGTTGCCTGGGGAATCTGAAGAGAGCTGGTGAAAGGGAAGGCAGATATTTTCAACACCTTTGGAGTGCTGCTGCAGAAAACTTCTAAGGCGCCATCATTAGAATTATGTAGTTACAGATAAGATGATCTGACATCTTCCCTTCCATCGCCCTCCCAGTTTATTTTACCTCTCCCTGTTACTTCTCATTCTTTTATTACACACTTTAGCATTAAGGAGTCTACTCTCCAAGACCCAGGAACTTTTTCTTTTATTTCCACATAGGTTACTCTTAGAGAAAGAAACACTATTTATTGGAAAAAATACTAAGGGAAGAAAATTATTTTAAAATATCAAGATTACTTTATAAAACATCTTCCTTAATAAACCAGATAGATACGATTGACAATGAAAATTGAGAAATTAAAAATACTAATCACTCTGTAGAATAATTCTAACTTATTGAATTATGGTGATATTTTGCATGAAACTATCCACATTTTCTTAGTTGATTTTTTAGCTGTGGCAAGTAGCTGGATTTAGTACAGTCTGTGGTATGGAACCTTTGTATAATACAGTATTATACCATTTATTGACACTTTAAAAAATTCATAGTGCATATTTATGTATACATGTATAGGCAGTAAAAATATTAAAACTGAAGGGAAAGCTAGTGCCAAATTCAGACCCTGGTTTGCTTTTTTTTTTTTTTTTTTTTTTT
>NW_016107551.1:1359608-1379817 GCF_001604975.1 Cebus imitator | reverse complement strand
TTTAAAGACAAGAGTCTCGCTTTGTTGCCCAGGATGGAGTGCAGTGGCAAGATCTCATCTTGCTGCAACCTCTGCCTCCCGGGTTCATGCAGTTCTCCCCTCTAAGCCTCCCCAGTAGCTGGGATTACAGGCACTCGCCATCATGCCCAGCGAGTTTTTGTATTTTTGTAGAGATGGGGTTTCACCATGTTGGCCAGGCTGGTCTCGAACTCCTGACCTCAGGTGATCCTCCCACCTTGGCCTCCCAAAGTGCTGGGATTACACAGGCATGAGCCACTGTGCCCGGCCCCTGGTTTGCTTTTGAGAGTCAGAGGAAGGAGTAGGAAAGCTTCTTTATGTTTTACTTACTTTTAGTATTACAACTATTTACTATTTACTCATTTGCATTGATGATTAGATTCTCAGAGCTGTCTTTCTATTAGAATTATTCAGAACAGAAGTTTTGGAAACTGCCTTAAAATTATTTAGTACTGTAGTATGTTTCTACATGTAAGTATATAGGCTAAGTTCTTTAATAGTTTAAAAATGATTACTTTTTGTTTAATTTACCTTATTAAACTTTTGGTCACATAATCTCCAAAAATATCCAGAAGGGGGCAGCATGGATTTGTGAAAACAGGATTGTGAGGCATCTACCTCGAACATAAGTGTTTGTGCCTTCAATTAACAGTATTAGATTCCTGGCCCCTAAAAACAGGTATAATATGAATGGAACACATGGCTATGTATACCAGTGTGGCTAATGTTCACAGCCAGTGACAGCAATTAACAAATTAGGTATTTAAAATATACTATTATTCTGACAAAGTGCTGAAACCTTTTGCTTGAATTTGCTCTTATCTCACATTTTTGATTCTGGATTTTTGTTACTAATTTAATTTGAATATTGCATTTAAAAGGCAATATCTATACCTATAGCATAATATCTGAAGTCAAGCAGAGCAAACTGTTAATATAAACTAAGCAAAAAGCAGGAAGCAGACCTAACATTTTCTTAAAATATAATGTTCATAATGTTCCATGTCATTCCTTTTTCCTTTAACACTTAATTATCTTAGATTTTGAGAACAGCTTCATATTATGTATTTGGCACCATCTTTTTGATATTAATTTTGTATTTAAAAGTACATAATTATAGAAAATAGACTTTTCTAAAGATGGTCATCTTAATAACTAAGAATATTCCAACATTTTAAATGATATTCTGTAATTCATTTTTATTGGACATTTTAGAATGTTGCTTAATTTTTTTTTTTGCCTGTTATCAACAGTGGGAATGATAATTAGTATAGCTAAATATTTTTTGTAGCTCTGGAATGGCTTCTTAGGATAAATTCTTTTTTTTTTTTTTTTTTTTTTTTTAAGATGAAATCTCACTCTGTCACACAGGCTGGAGTACAGTGGCACGGTCTCGGCTCACTGCAACCTCTGCCTTCTGGGGGTCAAGCGATTCTCCTGCTTCAGCCTCTCGAGTACCTGGGATTATAGGTGCCTCTACCACGCCTGGTTAATTTTTGCGTTTTTAGTAGAGACAGGGTTTCATCATGTTGGCTAGGCTGATCTCGAACTCTTGAACTCATGATCCGCCCACCTTGGCCTCCCAAAGTGCTGGGATTACAGGCATGGGCCACCATGCCTGGCCAGGATAAATTCTTTCGTCTACTTGGAGTTTCTGTAAAAAACGGCATATTAATTTTTAAAGGCTTTTGAATAGGTATTGTCAAATTGCTGTTCAAATGATGAGGAATAGGTTTGTACAGTCACCATTTTACTACCATAATTCTTCATCCTGTTTATAATCTTTTAAGTCTTGCTAATTTTCTAGTCTCGAAAGCAGCTGTTTGTAGAGTATATGTAAGTATAGCTCTCACATTTTAAAAGCATAGACGTATTAATATGCCAATACTGTATTAGTTGTGCATTCTGATTGGTTTTATATTCCTTATAATTTTGTTTTTCAAATTTTTACTACTATACTATTGTGTTTAAGATAAAAAATTGAGGCTGAGTATGGTGGCCTACAACTCTAATTCCAGCACTTTGAGAGGTCAAGCTGAGAGGATCACTTGACGCCGGAATTCAAGACCAGCGTGGACAACATAGTAAAACCCTGTCTCTACCAAAAAAGAAAAATAAAAAAAAACTGGGTTGGGTGACATGGGCATATAGTCCTAGCTACTTGGGATGCTGAGGTGAGAGGATTGCTTGAGCCCTGGAGTTCAAGGCTGCAGTGAGCCTTGATTGCACCACTACACTCCAGCATAGGCAACACTGTGAGACCCTGTCATGCTATGAGTATTGTGTATACATTAAAATACTAGGGTGGTGCAAGTAATTTTTGCAATTTTAATGGACAATTACTTTTGCATTAACCGAATATCATACACCTGTCTCTTGTGTTGGAGGCCAGAAAACTCAGTGCTTAAGGGACTGTCAGTGAGAGGCCCCTTTAACAGTAATGAGAAAGACTGCGTCCTTATTCTGACTGTGGTGATATCGTGCCAAACGTTTTAAAAAATTAGAAATTGTTATGTTTTAGAAAGGTTCTTTAAAAATCTTAGATCATTTTGCTGATTAGGCATGAAATTTGCTTTTAATAATGGTCAGAAGTGATTTGATGCTAAACCTTGTGAATGAGGTAGCTGATTAAATTGACTTTTTATTTTGGACTGGAGAGAAAGTATTACTCAAGAAAAATTAGTTCTGTAACTAAATCATGAGACAACTTCAAAATGAGTTTAAATTTTTTTTTAAGTTTAATTTCTTTTTTTAGAGATGAGGTATTGCTATGTTGCCCAGGCTGGTATTGAACTTGAGAACTCAAGCAGTCCTTTCATCTTGGCCTCTTAGAGTGCTAGGATTACAGGTGTTAGCCGCCATGTACTGTCCTCTAAATTTATTTTTAAATGGCAGAAATTTCTGAGAAGAAATGAATTACCTTTTAAGGGTAGTTTTCAGTTTGGTGCAACATATTTTTGATTAGACATTCATTGAGCAAATATCTAAAGTGTCTGCCATATTTCAGGTACTTTCTAGAACCTTTTTTTGGGCAGTATTTAGACTGATGAGGGAGGCAGACTGGCAAACAGTAATTACAATGGAGTATGATAAATCTTATAAAAAGGTGTTTTTCAAAGCCCTTAGGGAGTACATAGAAAGGGCACTTAGGAAGACTATTTTGGGTAACTTTGGAAGACTTTAAGGAAGGTCAGTATGTATGATATTTGAATATATTAGTTTTGTAGGTATTTATAAAATCATACATGGCACATTAACCTCTGTTTGCAGATGCTCTAAGCATTATGCATGTTATGTGGAGGAGTCTGGAACACTTGATAAGTTTTCCTGACTAGTACCTGATGGATCTGTCTACAATAGATAATACTTGGATTTGGGCAGATGCTGGCAGGAATCAGACATATGTACATTACTTTGAAAATAATGACCAAGAGATCAGAGTGATAGTTTTGTAGCTGCATTAGGACACTTTATTACATCCTACTTAAAGAAGAAAGAAAGTAAAGAGAATAAAATACGGAATTGTACTGAAAGGGAAAATATGCATGTTATTTGTCTAAAAATTTGACAAGCTAGTAAAGTGAAAAGAAAATGGATGGTAACATCTTAGGAAAAAAAGAACAAATGGCAAAGTTGACTTTTATATGATGATTCTCTTTTTGGAGTAATTAGCAATGGTTTTTCATAGTCATTGGTGAAGACTTTCTAAAGGAGTTGGAGAGAACACTGTAGCTGTATGCAGCTTGAAATAATGGAACCATTGATTGGTCAGGTCAGTGAGAACAGCCTTTAGAACCAAGGAGACCTGGATTTGTGCCACCCATCTTGGAGTGTCATTAGCAGACTATTTAACATGTCTGGGCCCTAGCCATACTCTCTGTGAAGTGTTGGTTTAAGGCTTAGAAGTAATGCTTGGGCTGTAATGAGAGGTCATTGAATCATCATCGTTGTTGCCATTATTTCTATTTTCAGTTATCTACATTTTCATTTGGATGATAAAGGCCTAAATCTGGGCAGTTTGTATGTTCATTTTCAGTACTCAAATGACTTTTTCTAAAAAAAAAAAATTTTTATTTTTTTGAGATGGAGTCTCACTCTGCCACCCAGGCCGGAGTGCAGTGGCACGATCTCGGCTCACTGCAACCTCCGTCCCCTGGGTTCAAGCGATTCTCCTGCCTCAGCCTCCCCGAGTAGCTGGAATTACAGGCGTACACCACCACCCCCAGCTAATTTTTAGTAGAGATGAGGTTTTACCATGTTGGCCAGGTGGGTCACAAACTCCTGACCTCAAATGATCTGCCTGCCTTGGTCTTCCCAAATGCTGGGATTACAGGTGTGATCTACTGTGCCTGGCCTCAAATGACTTTATTGTAGATACACTGTGTTTCTCTGTTAGGTACTTTTCATTTACTTGTTTCCCATCTATGGCTAGGTGGTTTTAGAACCTGTACAAATTAGGGATGCCCTTTCTCTGACAGCCTAACTTTGCATCTTTTGTTGTTGTTGTTGTTGCATGAGATACAAGTTTCAAGATAACTAAGAGGCAACAACTAGATAAAGGGCTTTTACTCTCCCCTAATTCCTTGGAAATTATAGTCCTAAGTACCATTCTTTCCTGCTCATTGCCTGAAAATTGAGGTTTTCAACTGTCTGAGAAGCCCAAACTGGGTCATGTTTTTCTGGACATTTGTGGGTAGATTGCAGTGGGGTATGCAAAGCCTTTGTCAACATGACCCCAGATGATCAAGGGGGAGGTTTGACCCCATTTATTGCTCTTAGGTCATAAATTATGGGCTAGGCACAACATTCTTGCTAGCCTATAGTGTTTTGTGGACATTCGAGGTTAGGTTTCTGTTTTTTGATATAGACTTAAAGAGCAAGCCAGCATCCTTTCTCAACAAAGAGGTACTTTTAGCATATTGTGTTCTGTTAATTTACTGCTTGTTCAGCATCTCTAGTTAGAAAAATGAGGACAGTATCTGTCAACCTGTTTGTTTCCGTGAGAAAGGAGTTTTCTATGGTTGTATCAGGTGTGTGAATTCAGTCTTTGCTTGTTTGATTATTTATTATTGAGACAGTCTTGCTGTATCGCCCAGGCTGGAATACAGCGGTGCTATCTTGGCTCACTGCAGCATCCACCTCCCAGATTCAAGCAATTCTTGTGCCTCAACCTCCTGAGTAGCTGGGATTATAGGGGCCTGCCACCACACTTGGCTAATTTTTGTATTTTTAACAGAGGCAAAGTTTCACCACATTGGCCAGGCTGGTCTCAAACTCCTGACCTCTAGTGATCTGCCCACCTCAGCCTGCCAAAGTGTTGGGATTACAGGTGTGAGCCATTGCACCTGGCCCAGTGTTTATTTCTTATAATGATGCAGATAAGGCCAAGCAGACAGATTAAAAATTGCTTGGTCAGATGTGTGGTTGCCATTTAAGTTCTAAATTGAGGAGTGAGAAAGTAGAAGGGCAGGCCCAACAGAGAGCCCTTGGGAGTTGTAATACCATGTTGTCTTTTTTGAGAAAGTCTTATTCCCTGAATTTGTGCAGCCCAAGATTTGTGGGCCTGGACAGATGCCAAGGGGCAGCTGAATGGTGTATGGAGAGTGGAAAATTCCTTAAAAAACTGTAGCATATTTTGAGGGCTTGCAAATTTAACCATCTTGGTCTCTGTAACCTATAAATATGTACATGAAATTAAAGAAAGCGCTTTATTTTTCACTTCATGCCTTTAAAATATTAACGTATGTTCAGTAGAAAAACACAAATATTCAGAGAACTATGGAAGCTGGTTGTTGAGCCATATTGTATATAAATTGTTATAAGCTTTATTAATGTAATTTATAGTAGTATGTAATACTGATGATTATGCAGATGGTACTATTCAGATTAAATTAAAGCAGAGATATTAATATGAGAAGAAACTACTGAAAAAGGGAAACCCATGTTCTTGAAGAATTATGAATGTTTTCATATTTTCTGGTCAATACCTAAACATCAGCAACACTTAACCCCTTCAGAAAATAAATACAATTACATTCTAAAAGATAGAATCTATGGTATATAATGACATAATAATGACGGAAATAATATCATCTTTTGTATTCATGACATGTTAGTCACTGTGTGAATTTCCATTTCATGTTATTCACAAAGCAAATCTGTTAGGTATGTTACTGCTGTTAACCACATTATATGCAAAAAAGAGACTCAGGTTAAATATCTCATACAAGTCACACAGTTAGCAAGTGGCAGAACTTGGATTTGACCCTGAGTAGTCTGACTTAACAGCCTGAACTGATGAATGCTGCCATCTAGTAGATGTAGTAGTCTATTTCAAAGTAATTGGTTTTCCCCAATTTTTGTCATTTTTCATTATTGATTTGTATAATTGATCTTTTAATTTTTCATCTTTGCTTATTCAAGTTTGGAATTTTTCAGTTTTAGTCTCCTTTTTTCTTTTACTTGTAACTCATTACTTGCCCTTTAAAAATGTGGCATAGTTTTCATTTCACATTGATTAATATATAGCCACTACTAACATTTTTGAAAATAGAGATAACTAAGAAGGTAAAAGGTCACCTGTTCTTTACAGTTAAGAGAACTGTAATTAATATACTTTGATATATTTTCCTTTAGCCTTTACAATCCATTTTATTATATCCTTGTGATTATACTGTAGATAGTTTTCTGTGCACATTACATCTTCATTTAGTATTGAATATTTTCTAAGTTATTTTACTTATGAAAATAATTTTACATTAAATTATGTGAGCATACCATACTTACTTAGCAATTCTACCTTGAGTATTTGTTTCCAATATATTTTAAATAATATAATATTGAATGTCTTTATATGTAAATATTTCATTTAGGATTTTTTGGGGATATATTCAATGAAAATGTCAGGGCCTCAGAAATTTGATATTATAGCTTATTAACATTTTTAAGGCTGCTGAAGTATATTATGAAATTATTTTCTACTCTCAGCTTCCATTTCATTTCTGCTTGCCAGCACTAATGCTAGTTACTTCCATTCTTCAGTTTCTACATCTTTAAAAATGGAAATAATAGTATCTACCTCAATGGGTTGTTATGGGACTATAGTAAATTATTGCCAAGCAGTTGGAACATACCTAGCAAAAAGTATGAACCCCCAAAATGTTAACTATTTGGTATTGTAATTTTTAGAATCTTTGTCTAAGTGGACAGGTAAAAATTGTATTTTAATGTTTCAGTTTGTTTTTCTTTGATTCCTAGAGATATTCTAATTTTTATAAAAGAATTTGTGTTTTTTAAAGACATTTTTGTCCTTTTTTTCTTTGTCTCCAAGGGTTATTAATGTTTAAGCCCTTAACTAAAATATTAAGCTTGTGTGGCTTCTGTTGTTGTTGGAATTTATCATGTACTGTTGAATTTTTTAACCTACACATATTTTCAGTTTTTATGTAATCAAATTTAATTTTTATGTGGTTTCTTCTACATTTTATGAAGCTTGAAATCTTTTTTTTTTTAAACTTATTTAACTTTATGTGCATACTATATCTGGCATTTCTCCCCATGTTATCCCTCTCCATCCTCCCTTCCCTTCCCACCACCCCACTGTCTCCCCCTACCCCCACGACTGCCCCCAGTGTGTGATGCTCCTCTCCCTGAATCCATGTGTTCTCATTGTTCAACACCTACCTATGAGTGAGAACATGTGGTGGTTGGCTTTCTGAAATCTTATTCCACCCAGAAGCATGATAAAACTTGATGAGAAACAATGACTACATTAAAAACAAACATAAAATAATGTATCTAAAACGTATTTATGATTGTAAGGTGAGGTAAGGACAAAAATCTGCTCCTCTCTAAATTAATAAATTGTCACAGTGTTATTAAAGTTTTTTCTTTGATAGGCTGTATTTTCTTAGTCTTATTTTAAATCCTTCATTTTTCTTTGTCATTTTACTAATAAGCAGCTCAAGAATTATAGAGTTCTAATTAGCCGTGTTGTTTTTCTATACAGTGAATAAAGGAAGACATTACAACTAGTCTCTAAAAGTTTTGTTGTTTATATAATTATCCAATTAGTTTGTTAATCAGTGTTTTGGTTGGACCAGATTGTCTTTTTTTTCCTAAGACACGTATTAAATAGTCCTTTACTTTTTTTAATGAAAGTTGGATTTTTAAAGCTTTTTTTTAAAAAAATCTAGTTTTGTGAAAATGTAGAAGTGAAATTAATGTATAATTTCATAGGCTCTTTTTTCCCTTCAGGTAGAATATTTAATGTGATAAATGATGCATCTTAACTGCACATTTATGTTCCATGGAAAGAGTTCTGGGAAGTATAAGAAATAATGATTAAGACAATAGTAGGATTGATTTATGAGCAAGCTGGTCCTTTATAGCTTGTCTCATGATGGGCATGTTTAAAAGGAGAGACAATAGAGTGTTCATATGTTTAGCAACTATTCAGGCAAAGAGAGATGTTTTGGGCAAATAAGACCATTGCTCATGAAATGATACAGAAAAAAAAGAGTAACTTAGTTTAGAAAACAAATTAGCAAAAGTAGAACATAAAAAATATATATTATTTACATTGGGAGCTGTTGGAAAGTGGAATCATCTCCCCAGAGAGCTAGTGGATGGGCTAAACTAGCTGTCTCTGATTTCTGTAATTCATGGCAGATGCTTAGGAACAGGTTACATAAGACGTTTCTGGGAATGGTTTAAAATGAAGTCTTGTAAAATGCATAAGGTCAGACTGGGTGACCTAGGTGGTATATTCTGACTCTATCAGATTCTGTGATAGCTTGTGGCATTCTGCTGTTCAGCACTAATGTACTGTGAGGATTATTTACTGGCAAATCCAATGAGCCTTTATTTGGTTTAGGATTATAATTATTTGAAAAATAATGATTGGCCTAAGAATATGCTTGTTTTGGGCCAGTGTCTTCCCCTCTCTCCTTGCTCTGACTTATCATAATTTTTTCATCAAATAGTTTTTACTTGGTTAAATATTCTGTTGATTATTGTTAGCCTTTTCATTGGCATTTGATGTCATTGGTGCATATTGCATCTAGGGCAGAATTAATACAGTGTTTGGAATATGAATTTGAATAACTTTCACCTGTAAGATACTAGCTAAGTTGATAGAATACTTCTGCACTCCATAAGTTCTGTTCCATGACAATAAAAATTTTTAAATGGAATTTTATGTTTACATTCTTTAAGTCAGTTTACAGCAGTTGTTACTGAAGTAGAGTATGTGAGACGGTCAACGGGGGTATAGGAAGAAAATCTTAGAACTTTTTAATTTTAGGAAATTGAGCTTTATGAACATTTACTAGAAGTAGGGGCATTGGTGGCCTCACCTGTTTTGCATACCAGATGGGCATGTATCATCTCGGGAAAGAGTGGGTACACCTTAAGTGGGGTGCCAGAGTTGTTTTCATCCTGTTTGTTTCCAGTTAAAATTTGTTTGCTTGAGGGATTTACAGATTAGATTATATAGTTCTAAACCTAGTTATCACAAAATGAGCAGGGAAAATATGGATGGAAGATAGTTCTAATGAAAAATCTCTTCTATGTTAGAAGTTTTAATGATCGTTTCATCAGTCTGGCAGGAGGTCAGCAAAAAATTTATAATTATATAAAATTTGTATTTACATCCTGTCATTAACAAGGAAACCTTCCTAAGGATCTATTTTGTGACATCTGCTATTATTGACAAGGAACCCTTCCTGAGGTTCTATTTTGTGACATGAGATATTGGCTAATGTAATATGAAGTTATTCACATTAGTGAGACATTTGAGAAATGTTTATTGTTAAATTTGTTTATTCAAACTTTGAATCATCCTTTTAAAATATGTGTTTGTGCACATTTTTACAATTTATGTGATATATTGCACAGAATTACACATACCTAATTTACAAATAAGCAACTATTGGGAACACATACCAAAATTCTTTAGTGCGTGTGTAATCAAAATAATTTGAGGCATAAATATTTTTCAAATAAGTTTAAAAATAAGAGGTTCACATTTTTTAGTCGTTGTATTATTTTATTTATATAGTTTGAATGTTTTATACATTGTCTTGTTATAATGCCATTGGTGTTAAATCATGTTTAAGTGACTTTTCCAGATTGAAAGGGGAAAAGGTGAAGTAGAAGGGAATTAATCAAATTATAGAATTAGTGCAGGTGAAATAGATGTTCAGTAATGCAGCTCTCCAGAATTTAATAATAAAGGAATTGTGCTAATTCAACTGATTTGTGAAGAAGCTGGGTGTAAATCAGGAAGAAATATGAGTTATAACGTATTCTTTAAGAAGTGCTTCTTTAGTAATTTTGAGGACAGATAAGAGGAAACCAAGTTAATTGTGTTTTGGCAAATCTTTTAAGTGCTTTCATTTAACAGGTAGCTGAGAATTATTTATTACTCTGTTCATTGTTTGAATTAAAATTGATATCAAAGTGTTGCTTGAATAGTCTTTTTTTCCTTTTACACTTAAACAGGCGAGACATTTGCTTTGTTTATACCATTAATTTGTTTTCACACAGGCTGCAAAGGTAGCCATCAACTCAATTAATTAGTGAAATCAAAATTAATGAGGTTTTACTATATCGAGTCATTTCCACTTCAGGCCAGTTTTCTTTATATGAGTTGGTCTAGCAGTTTTTGAAAGAAGAAAAATTAGATTTATTTTAATCCATATTTAAAAAACACAGAACCATCTTTTCTTGTGAGTTAAGTACCTCTAATAACTATTCTTTCTTGGGCTTAGTAATATTGATTTTTTTTGTTTTCATTCTTGATTATTTTGGCTATTCCAGTCTGTTTCTTATTAAAGTAAAGCTAAAGTTAACTCTTTAGATACTTATTATTTACAGAGATGGTATATAATTTTTATTTTGGACCAAACTTTTTTTTTTTTTTTCCCCCTTGAGCTGAAGTTTTACTCTTGTTTCCCGGGCTGGAGTGCAATGGTGTGATCTCTGCTCAGTGCAACCTCCGCCTCCTGGCTTCAGGTGATCCTCCTGCCTCAGCCTCCTGAGTAGCTAGAACTATAGGTGCACGCCACCATGCCTGGCTGATTTTTTTGTATTTTTAGTAGAGATGGGGTTTTACCATGTTAGTCAGGCTGGTCTTGAACTTTTGACTTCAGGTGATCAGCCCACTTAGGCCTCCCAAAGTGCTGGTATTAATAGTAGTGAGCCACCTCACTTGGCCTGGACCTAACAGTTTTTTGTAGATGGAGCTTGTTATTAGCACGTTTTCATTATTACACTATGTGAAAGAGGAATAAAAGTATTCTTTAAAACATATTTAGTTAAATAGATGTGTCAGAAGAGAATGCATCATGTAGAAATGCTAGAATCTCGGAGTTAAAGCTCTTTTTTATTAACCTTCAGAAAATTACATCTCATAATCTTTTTAAAGCAGATCCTATGTTCTTATTTAATATTCGTTTGTGTGTCCTTTATTTTTACTATATAAGAGTAATAATGTAGAGCTTTTAAGTCTTATGAAAATAGATAACATTTTCTTAAGCCTTTGAAATATCTGCCTGCCTGCATATCTACGGGGAGGGTGAAAGTTTTGACAGGGAAACTTCTCATGAGGGGTTGATAATGTGGAAGGTCAGGTTTGTCATAAGAATGGGAAAGCCTTTTTTCTTAATGGCTGTAGTCCTCTTTCTGCTAAATTACAAACTACGGTAAGGAGATCTTTGACAGAGAGTATGTGTAGCTCAGTGGTTGTCAGTAGCTTTGTGTCACCTCAGATGTTGAGATCTCCAATAGGTGAGAATTTTAGGAACACCCAACGGTAGAGAATATTGGCAAAACTCCATATTGACTCATACTTCATTTTCTCTACTTTTTGAAAAGGAATGACTAGAGTGTATGTGAGCATGAATGAAATGACTTTGAGCTTGGGGACTAGCAAGTAGGTCAGTTAGATGTGTGGCACGAATTAGGAATTAGCTCTTTCTAAAAAAGATTTTGGAGAGTTTGTGACTCTAAATAGCAGAATCAAAAGTAGGGTCGGTGGCCAGGCGTGGTGGTTCAAGCCTTTAGTCTCAGCACTTTGGGAGGCTGAGACAGGTGGATTGCTTGAGCCCAGGAGTTCATGACCAGCCTGGGCAACATAGTGGCTCTATTGAACATTTTAATGTATAGAAAACAGTAGCATTGGATGTGTGAATACCGTGATTGACCAGTGCCTGATGAAAGGATATGAATAGATTAAGAGGAATATTGTTTAGGCATCGTTATTTAAGTTAACTTTACCCATAGACAAAGATAACTGTTTCTTTGATGAGGTAGATAAATCAAATGACCACTTTTTGGCAGATTAATGTTGCAAAATAGAACATTGTAGCTAGCCATTAATGTAGCAACCAACGCCTTTTATAAAATGAATAATGGATATATTTGACAAAGTCAGTACTCATAAGCTTTAGAAATGCAAATCATCCATTGTATTAAACTGTCTGTTGCTTTGAGTTGGCAAGGTACATATGTAGCTGTGTGTGTGTGTATTTAACCCAGTTTTTTTCTAATATACCTAACTTTAACACTTTAACTATTTTTGTAGTTTGCCATTTTGTTTGTATTTATTTGTTGATTATAAAACTGATTTGTGTGTGTCAGAGTCAACTGCCCCTCAGTTTTTAATGTCTTTTGTTAAGACATCAAGGATCACATTTCATGTTTCAAGTAAATGTTTATCAGGAAAATAAGGAAGCTTAAAAATGCTTAAAATATTCTATATAATGTTTTAGTAAAGGTTTGTAATACCATTTCTCTGAACTTAGTTTTCTTAACTTTTAAAGTGAGTAAACACCTGTTATGCTGAGTATAGTGTGTGATTATAACACAAAAAGTACAAATAAAGGTAACAAAGAATAAAAATAAAACACCTGAATTTAAGAACAATGTAAATAGTTAAATATTACTGTTATCTTTGTTTTATTCCTATGCTGTTTCATTCAAACATTGATTTGAGGTTTTTACAGAAATAAACATCATTTAGTAAGATAAAAATAAAGCTAAATCATGGTGAAGATAATATGGGGAAGAAAGCAAATGAGACCATTGATAGACCATGTTCAATACTTATGCCAAGGTCCAGCACTGTTATAGATAGAAAATTTAGTCCTGAGTTTCCGAAGTGTGTTCATCTAAAACTAGGTCTTACTAAGATTACTATGATCAAACAACTTTGGAGATAAATGCTGTTGTATCCCTTTGAAGAGATAATTTCGTTCACAGCATTCTAAAGGTTCTTGGAAGTTCTGTAGTTAAAAACAACAGCTACTACCTAACTTCAGTGTTGGCAGTATTTCCCATGCACATTTGACTACTACCTTCCTCCCTTTTTTTTTTTTTTTCCATCTAATACCTGTCAACATGTCCCAATTGGGAACGATATTGAGATACTGATCTTCAGTTAAAAACAGCCTGTTTGCTTAGAAGAACCCCAGCAGGGTGAGGTTTGACACGTTTTTTCTTTAGATCCCATGCAAGGGAAAGTGTGCATGCATGTGTGCGTGTGCGTGTGTGTATGTTTTTGTGTGTGCGTGTGTAGTGCAGAACCACAATATGTACAAGAATGAGTTTCAGTTGGCTGTTTTCATATGGTTTCCCTCAATATGACCTTGGAAGCATAATCTATTAAGTCACTGAAATGTTTTCAATTGTTTATAAATTGTTTTACAGAAATCTAGACTTAAATTTTAATTTTTTAGGTCATGGATTCAGTTCTCTATTACCAGAGAAAATCTTTGATTATTTATATCTTGTCTTGTTCTAAAAAGGAGATGAAGGGCAAAAACTAGAGGCGAGCAGAAAATACACAGCAGAACATTTAATTGGCTATTGTGTGGCTAGTTGAGGTGATCTATCTGCTGACATTATAGATAGAAACTGTGAAGGAAACAGGAATGCATAGCTACAGATAATTCGAATAGCTATGACTCCCGAGAAATGATCGTGCAGAGGGATGGTGAGGGTATTGTTTTTGAGCAAAGGTGCAGGGAAGAGCATTGGTCTAAATGAAAGAGTCACAGACAGAAGCACTGAAGAGAGCAGCAACCGCGGCAAACAAAGGAAAGTTCACACTGTGGAAAGAAGAGCACCTAATAACAGATCAATTTTTTTCCCAGCTTTGCCTGCTCTGATATAGCAATCATTTTAGTAAGGTCATCTTTAGATTTGAACAACAGTTTTTCCAATGTACCTTTTACAATCTTTAATCTAGAATTAATTTTGTATAAAAATATTTTGATGATTGATCTGGGTTTTATGTGTAATATAAAGGAACACGCTTTTCAACATGACCTAATATTGTGGTAGCTTTTCAGTGGCAGCAAATGTATAATTAATTTTGCCCTAAGTTATTAAAGATAGGATTCATTTTATTCTAAACTTAATTTAAATATAATTGAGGTTTATTCTTCTTTTCAGGCAAGAGTACAGCACTGCATTTGCTCTGTAGCCAGTGACCACTCAGTAGGACTTCTAAGTTTGCGAGAAAAAAAATGCATAATGTTGGCATCTCGTCACCTTTTTCCTATTCAAGTAATCAAATGGAGGCCTTCTGATGATTACCTGGTAGTGGGGTGTTCAGATGGCTCTGTGTACGTCTGGCAGATGGATACTGGTAAGACAAGTATGAAGAGATACTATAGAAAATTAAATGGGTATATTTCAGTCTTCTAGAAATGAAAATGTCTTTTATTTGCGGAAAAAAGCCTTGACATGTAAAATAGTTGCTGCTTTTATTTCTAATTGCTTAAGTGGCCTCTCTTATTCTATGCCAAATGCTTGTAGAATATTTCATGAATCTTTAAAAGCATGTAATTGAGGATAACATACAGACGAGGACAGACATACAGACAACAAAGTATGATTTCTGTATAATTCATGAGTAAACTGAATAAGAAGAAATCGTTTTTATCTCAGGTTCACAAATAGTGAAAATGATAAATCTTTTTTTCCTTCAACAGCAGAAAACCAATGCTGGGAAGTTCATTGTATGAGGTAATTAAAGTGAAGTTTTCAAGTTCTAGAGAGATCATTTAAAATTTCAGATGTCAGAAAGTTTATGTGTTGGGAGTATAATGTAGAACACGTAATGCTTAGCTTAAAAGCACAGGCATGATATGTAATGTTTGTACATAGACTGCCATGCTTTTCCCTAAGAAATTTGTGTGTATGTAACTAAATGTTTATTGGTTTAGGCCTTTTTGAAACTCATTCCTTTTTTACTTTTACAATTTTCAGTAATCATATTTATCAGTTACTCAAGGCTTTCTTTTGATTCCTAGCTGTGCTAATATTTCTACTAGATTTTTTCCTTTTCTCCATCTTTGTTTTAGTCTTTTTTTTGAAATCAGACTATATACATATTTCTGCATGCACTATTGTAAAAAGGGAGTTCTCTTAAGCCTTTTGGAAATAGCCATAAGCTTCAGTAATCTTTTATTGTCTTCCTTTAACTGGCAGTACGTTGGTAATCTTGACAAGAGAAAGCATTCTTGAAATCTGTCAAACTTCCTTGCTTTTGCATGTAACTTTTCTTTCTCTTGTCTCACTGTAAAAGAGATTCATACTTTCAGTCAAATTTTGAAAGCACAAAAGTATTAGAAAAGAAGAAAGATGAGCCCGCATCTCATTGCTCAGTGTCAAATGTTAACCCTTTTGGCATATTTCTTTCTAATCCCTTTCTGGGCATTAAAAAAAAAAAAAATTGCTGTCATACTACATAGACAGTTTTATATCTTTCTTTTGTGTGTCTCCATGTTATGTCCTATCTGCTTAATAGCACATTCTTGTTTTCTTTTTTGGTCTGTTTCATAAACTAAATATACGGAATTTGTCTTTGGCTCTGGAGTCAGACTGTTTAGTTTGAACTTCGGATAGACTCCTAGCTAGCACTGTGACCTATTCCAAGTCACTGGATATTTGTGTCTCAATTTCTTCATCTGTAAAATCAGGGTAATATTTCCTATCTTAAAATTTTTTTGAGAGAATAAAATAATATTTCCCTGGCATGCAGTAAACAATGTGTATATGTATATGTGTGTTGCAGTTCTAAGCTTGTATATGTGCATGTGTATATATTACTACTGTTATTAAAGAAGCATGCTACTTAACTTGTTACTTCGTTGAACTTGGGATTATGACTATCCACATTTAGAAATAATTTTTTGGAAATAGGATTCAAGCTCTTATAGCAATAATGACATTTGTAAGACACTGTATTAAAATACTATCAATATTAAGACTGGGTGTGGTGGCTCACACCTGTAGTCCTAGCTTTTTGGGAGGTGAAGGGGAGTGAATTGCTTGAGCCAAGGAGTTCAAGACTAGCCTGGGCAACATGGTGAAACCCTGTCTCTACAAAAAAATAGAAAAATTATCTGGATGTGGTGGCATGTACCTATAGCCCCACCCACTCGGGTGGCTGAGGTGGCAGAATCGCTTGAGTCCGGGAAGTTGAGGCTGCAGTCAGTTGTGATTCCACCACTGCACCCCAGCCTGGGAGACAGCAAGAGCCTCTTTTTTTTTTTTTTTAAAGAAGAAAGTATAGCTATTAATATCTGATACATTTTAAATAAAAATGTATACTAAAGTATTAAGAGATACATTTTAAGTAAAAATGTATAGTAAACTTGTCTAGGACTTTTTCAAATATGAAGAGAGTATCATTTTTCTGAACTTTTCTGTTGCTTAAATATATAATACTTGAATATTTCAGACACAATAAATATATTTGTGAAGAATATAAAATGAAATTATTTACAAATGAGGCCTTATTGATAGACAAAGCTACCATTGTAGTAATTTTTCTAGAAGGAAATGTCGAACAGGTCCTAACAGTAGGGGTTCTAGAAGAGGTTATTGTTATAATCAGTTTAGTATAATTAAGCCCAATTTAGATAAAATACAGCATGTGATACTAAAATTTCACAAATTACATGCTGAAGATTTGGGTAAACAGTCAATATGACATTCATAAATCAAGATAAATGCTATAGAAAAGCTGAATTTATTTTGGATTTCAACCATAATAGGAGACATACATTGTTTTTTTCCTCCTTGCTGTTCATGCTGTAGCTACTGTTATAAAGGTCCTTGGGGAGTCAGTAAGGTACATCCTGGAGGTATTAACATTATTTATTTATTAAATTTATTTATTTATTAAATAAATAAAAAATGAAGCTAGAAAAATCAGATTCAGCTGGGGTTTCATGTATGAAATGTATTTAAACTCTGAGGAGATACTTGATCCGTCTTCTTAGTGTTTTGAGAATGTATTTTTACAAGTGCAGCCATACCACATTAACCCTGTTTTGCATATTGGGCAATTTTCTAGTTACTGTTTTGAGTTATACTGATGTTTCTAGCTTAAAACACTTGAAGTGTCTTTCCTTTATACTTTATGAGGCATTTTTAATCATTTTTTTCCTTCAAATGAGTACTTTGTGTTTTCAGTTTACATTTCCTTGTGAAATGCAGTCAAAGCTAGTAATACAAAATGTATAGAGCTGGAGTTTCAGAATCTTTTGTTCTTTTATTTTAATATCATCTTATATGCAATGGCAATGTAATAGTGATGTAATGGCCATGGAAATTATTCTTTCACATCTCTAAATAGTTAAAAAATCAGCCAAACGCTAGCAACAAGGTTTGGCCAGATGAACCTCTTGCTTCCCTCTTAGGAACTTACTAAAGGTGGGCCACTGACCTAGGTGGATTTTGTGGAGCTGTTTATGTGCTTCTGAGATTAACCATCTCATTCTTCACATTTGATATTCCCAGTGAGTATGCAGTGCCATTCTCACAGGCCTTTAACAAGGTCAGAATCCTGTCTGTTTGGGAAACGGGCATGCAGAGAGTAATGACTGATGTTACAAAATGCTCTTCTTACCTAGCCATTACCAAGCCTAAACAACATCCTCATCTGCTTCTTTTTATCATTCTTGCTACATAACAAAGGTGAATTCCCACATCATATATCTACTGCTGTATGTATAATTATTAGATGTTATTGTACAAGTGCAAATACCATTAATGCTTGACAAATACTATCAGAAATTAGTGCATGAGGACTTGTGAATTTATTTATTCTTTGACCTTTATTTTTATGTTCTGTTCTCCATGTTTTCTAATATTTCTGTTTTTGCATTTATTTCATGAAATATGCATTTGAATCATCTTTTTGATCTTAAGTAGCTAATAAAATATAGCAGGAAATTAATGTATATTTGTATGTCTTTGGAAAAACATGTAAAGCATGGCTAACAAAAAGCATGGGTTTCAGGGACTCTATCATACAAGTCAAATCTCAGTGACTGTTATTCTTCCCTAGGTCTAATTTTTGAAGATGTTTTTATGCTTTTAGTTAGATGTGTTTAAATTGATGTTTTTCTCTTGTTATTAAAATTGCCGAAGAGAATCGGGAGGTAGTGTTGCAGTTCAGTCTTTTGTTATTAATGGAGGGTTTTTGTGGCAAATGTTTTCTTCATGTAGTTGACTCTTTGCCTGTAGTATTTAATACAGTGGAAGTTAGATCTTAAATCTGTATTTCACTCTATATTGCCATTACATCATCAGCTTTTCTGTACATTTTTGTTTTTCATTCTATTACAAAACGTGCTACAGGACAGGGAAAGACACAATGAATGGGTTATGAAAAAAAGGTAATTGACTAAAACCTTGGTAAAAACCAAGTATAATCAGAGTTTCTTTTTTCTTTTGATGATTGACTCTATGAAATCATACATATTTACTTACCTATTTAGTTACCATTTTCACTGCTTCCCTCTTTGAAGTAAGAGGTTGTTAGAGCGGAGATATGACTATGCTTACTACTCCCTTCTCTCTCAACCCCTCCATGCAATTAATCACTAAGTCTTTCCCATTAGGTCTCCCTTACCTACTTTTTTTATTCTTTCCAGTGTACCATTGTAATTTATGGCCATATTTTCCCATACCTAGGGTATCGTTATTGGGTGCTCTGCCTACACTTTCTTCCAGTTCATCCTGTACTCTGCTGGGAAATTAATCTTAGGAAAGAAAACATTGACAACACTTGGTTCATATTAATGTCTTAATGAATAAACCATAAACAATATTAGTTCATAAAGCCTTCAAGATAAGATCTTCCATGGTGTGGTATCTTCCTACCTTTCTGTCCTTACCTCTTACTGTTCTTTTATGCAGACCAGTTGCTCTAGTCAAGAATAATTGGGTCACTCCCAATTCTTGTTTCTTATATCATCCATATTCTTTCATGATTTTCACTCACTTGGAACATTGCTTTTTTCTTTTCATTTTTTTGTTTAAACAATCTATGGTATTGTAAGGAAATTTAAATAATAGGAATGCAGTCTCGTATATTTGTCTATGTAGCCACCATTCCCTTTGCTCTTTATTGCTTTGCGTAGATGCAGATTTTTGTCTCAAGTCATTTTTCTTGAGTCTAATATTTTTCTTTTAGTGTAAGTCTGCAGGTGATGAATTCTTTCAGCTTTTGCATGTTTGGAAAAAATTCTAATCTTCATTTTTAAAGGCTGTTTTCTCTAGATACAGAATTCTAGAACAACAGATTTTTGTTTTTTGCTTTCCATTTTGCTTTCTATACTCAGCTGTCTCTGGGTTGCATTATTTCCAGTGAGAAACCTGCTGTCATCCTTTCCTTTCTTCTATATAGAACATCTCTTTTCTCTGACTGCTTTTAAATTTTTTTTTTTAATTACTGGTTTTGAGCAATTTGATTGTGGTTTTCTTTACATTTCTTGTTCTTGGGGCTTGTTATACTTATTGGATCTGTGGCTATATAGATTTTATCAAATTTGGAAAACTTATAGTTGTAATTTATTCAAACGTTTTCTGCTCTCTGTTATTTTTCCTTTTCTTTGGAGACTCCAATTATGTCTTTTAAGCCATTTCAAGTTGTTATGCAGCTCACTGTGATGGTATTTTCATTTTTAAAAATTATTTTTAAATTTCGTTTTATATAATTTCTATTGGTATGCTTCAAGTTTACTGACATTTTCTTTTACAATGTCTAATTATTCCCATCTAGTATATTTTTCATCCCAAACATTGTAGTTTACATTTCTAAAAGCTTGATTTTGGTCTTTTGATATCTTTTATGTATCTCTCTCTTTTTTTTTTTTTTTTTTTTTTT
>NW_016107551.1:1319216-1359578 GCF_001604975.1 Cebus imitator | reverse complement strand
GCGCGATCTCGGCTCACCGCAACCTCTGCCTCCTGGGTTCCGGCAATTCTCCTGCCTCAACCTCCTGAGTAGCTGGGATTACAGGCACACGCCACCATGTCCAGCTAATGTTTTGTATTTTTAGTAGAGACGGGGTTTCACCATGTTGGCCAGAATGGTCTCGATCTCTTGACCTCGTGATCCACCCGCCTCGGCCTCCCAAAGTGCTGGGATTACAGGCTTGAGCCACCGTGCCCGGCCGATATCTTTTATGTCTCTATGCAAACCTTTTGAACATCTGGAATACAATTACAATCTTTAATCCTTTTGTCGTCTAATTTTAATATCTTTGTGAGTTCTGGGTTTTTCTTGATTTGTTTTTTTCTCATTATTGATCATTTTTTGGCATGCCTGGTAATTTTTTATTAGATATCAGACATTGCAAATTTTATTTTGTTGGTTATTGGAGATTTTTGTAATCCTGTTAATATTTTTGAGCTTTGTTGTGGGACACAGTTAAGTTACTGGGAAACAGTGTGGTCCTTTTGGGTCTTGCCTTGTTATTACATCTTATCAGTTGGCATGTGATTTTACTTTGTTTCATCACTAGTGTTTACTTAGGTCACTTAAGGTGTTTTGTTTTTTGGCTTCTTACTGGAAAGTTATCTTTTTTCTTTTTGTAATTAGCATTTTGTGAGGAGGTACTTTGAAACCATGTAAATAGATTTTCTTTATCAAACACTTAAATTATTCATTTATTGTCAGCTGGATCTCTATTTTATACAATGGATTACATTCCTAAACTGTTATGTGATGTCCTGGATTTGGTCAGTGGAGTCCCTTCACACTGGACATGTGAAGCAAGACACTACTCAAAGAAAAAAAAAACAACACAAGTAAATGATGCTGCCTCCTCAAGTGGATGTGCTTTTTGTCCATCCTAGATGATGCCCTGTGACTGAATCTACTCTTCCCAGCATGGACATCCTTTCTCCCTTTTTGGGATCCAGCGTCCTATGCAAAAGTGTCCACTGCATAGCTACCTTCTTCACTTATTGGCCCCAGACCATTCCCCTTCACCATGTGTATGCCCTTCTCATACTTCTTAGATTCCAACTTTCTGTGCCAGGTTGCTTTCTCATGTGTTCATTTCTTGGACCCACCTTTGGGTTCTGTACTGGTCTGCCTCCCTGTGTGAACTCCTTCCTCTCTTCCACTCAGGTTCCAACAGTGTCTCTTGATGCACATGCTTCTGGGGCTGAACCCTTTTCCAAGCTTCTGCCACCACCTCCCTCTTGTTTAGCTTCCATCTGCAGTGTGTCAGCCTCTAACATACTGCTCTGGGCTGTTGCAAGCCCGCTTTTCAACACCATGGCCCTCGTCTGACATGGACCCCTACCTTTCCTCAGCTCTATTTACTAACTTTGGGCTTAGTTGTTCAAAAGGGAAGAGGAAGTATAAACTTCTGACACCAGGGAGCAAGTTTGTTACTTGGTGCTTTTGCAGGTAGTATGTTCTCACTTATTTTGTTTAATGATTTTATTTTGGATGTCGAGAAGGGAAGGTCACTTAAGCCTTTCCATTATAACTACAAACCACACTTAATAGAGAATTAAGAGCTAGAACAGTAAATTCCAAATTTATTCCTGTGAAACTTTAAGATTTCTGAAAGAATATCATTTTCAAAATCAAATTAACTTTAATTAAAATCGTTTCCCACAATATTTAAAAATAGATATATTTGTAAAAAATTGATATGTTACAAATCTTCAGGTACAAGAATATGAAGTTCTGTACTAATTCACCCATGTAAATATACCCTGTTAACTGTGATGTACGTCTATTGAGACTATTTTTCTTTGACTGTAATATCCCTCCCTTTTATACTATGAAGACTGTTCTCTAATTTATTTAACAATATGTTGCGGCTTTTATTCTATGTTAATATATATAGCTGAGCTTCATTTTAAAAATTGGTTTTGTAACTTCACAGTACTCCTTTGAGTGGATACATCATAAATGATTGACCCAGTCTACTATTGATAGATATTTAGGTTTCTAAAAAATTTTTCTATTATGATTAAGACAATAATAACCTCTCACACATATGTATTTGAATATGGTATCATTATTTAGCATAATCTTAGAATGGGAATTCCTGTGTTAAAGGAAATGTGAGTTTTACATTTAATAGAATTTGTTAAAATTACTAATTTTTATTTGTACTAAAAGTATATTACCATTGAGAATGCTGAATATCTATATGGTAAGAGATAGTGTTTCATTATTGCTTGAATTTGATTTGATTATTACTGAGGTTGACATCTTTTTGTATGATTACTATCCATTTGTATTTATTTTTTTGATTGTTCATTTTCTTTAAACATTATTTTGTTGGCTTATTTTTTTCTCATAGATTTGTTAGAACTCTGTATTTTGAGGCTGGTAACTCTATCTCCATTTAATCCACAAATAGTTACTCAGTGCCTCCAATGTGTTCAATGTACCAGGAATACAACAGTGAACCAAACATCTGAAACTCTCTAGCTGTTGTGTAGTTTACATTCTGGGTAGAGAAAGGCAGGTCAAAAATAACAAAAACTTTAAACATACAGTATGTTAGCTGGTATTTGTGTTATGGAGAAAATAAAGCAGAAAAGAAAAGGGAGAATTTGATAAGATGGTCAGGGAATAACTCATTGAAAATGTGACATTAAAAGCTTGAAAAATGGGTGAAGGAGGTAGTGAAGCATGTATTGGAGGAAGTTTGTGACTTAGACAAGAAGTGCATAGATGGAGATAAATGGAAAGCATGGCCAAATGAAGAAGCCAGTTGTAAGTAGAAGTAGTGGTAATTTCCACAAACATATGAAGAAACATTTGGCTGGATGGTGAGAGTAAGAGTCAAGAATTTGCAGACAGAATGGAGAAATTATAATATTTTTTCCAATTGTGGAAGTTTCTTAGAGAAGGAGAAGCTTCAATTATTCAAGGGGAAAACAAATTTTAGTAATTTTTTTTTTAAGATATACAACTTAGAGGAAGGTCGAATAACAGATTTTGATGTTTGTAATGGTGTGATGGTATGGGAGTAGTGAAGAAAGCCATCTGGGAGATAGAAAGAGTGGAAAAGTCTGTAGGAGGTTGTTGGAATCTTAGCTCTGAACTTGACTTAATTGGGAAGTTGCATTAGGGACTTTGTGGGAGAGGAGTTAAGGTGGTACCACATGGAAGATTGTTAGAGGATGGAAGTATGAAAAGATATTTCCAGGAGGCATTGATAAAACACGTTTCTACATAAAAAATTTTCATACCAGTTTTCTCTACTTAAATGATTTAAAATTGTATCGTATTATGTAATATTTGTGAATATATTTGTCTCTCAGGTGCATTGGATCGTTGTGTGATGGGGATAACAGCAGTTGAAATTCTAAACGCTTGTGATGAAGCTGTTCCTGCTGCTGTTGATTCACTTAGTCATCCAGCAGTCAACCTGAAACAAGCTATGACAAGACGTAGTCTTGCTGCTCTTAAAAATATGGCCCATCATAAGCTACAAACCCTTGCAACCAACCTGTTGGCGTCTGAGGCATCTGACAAGGTAAGCTTTGTATGTGACCTCCTGAAGTGTATAGACCTCATTTACCTGCATTTAGTAACATAGCTTTGGCATACCTTAGAAAATAATTTTTGAGAGATGACTCCTGAAAAATAAGCTTTTGTTTTTCATTTATGTTTATCGAACATAGTTTGGGTTTTTCAAGTATTTGGCATTTTGAAAAAGCAAGTTATTCTTACCATTCAAATATTTTAAAATTCTTCCTACTGAATTAAGTGCTTTAGTTTATGAAATTGGAGTGAACATTGTGTATACAATCTGTCTTACTTTTTGGTAATCTTTCTGTTGAAAGATTGAGCACTAGCTAATGTCCCTAGGAGGGAAAAATATAATTTAGGTACAGTTAGATGTCTGTACTTGTGATGTATCATTTGTTTTGAAATTAGTTTCTGACTTTAGTAAGGTTAAGCTATTTCAAAGATTTAAGAAAGTGTTTGAGAATAAAGTATGATGGAGTTGTAGAAGTATTGAAATTTTTCTGAGACCTAAGCTCAATCACACTTTCCTTTTTGACACTTGGCTGAAAAAATAACTTATACTTTGATTATTAACTGAAGATTATACTATTAAAAAAAAAAAATCCCTGCTGGGTGCTGTGGCTCATGCCTGTAATCCTAGCACTTTGGGTGGCTGAGGCGGGTGGATTACCTGATGTCACGACTTCAACACCAGCCTGACCAACATGGAGAAACCCCATCTCTGCTAAAAATACAAACTTAGCTGGGCATGGTGGTGCATGCCTGTAATCCCAGCTACTCAGAAGGCTGAGGCAGGAGAATCACTTGAACCCGGGAGGTGAAGGCTGCAGTGAGCTAGAGGTTGCAGTGAGATTGCGCCATTGCACTCCAGCCTGGGCAACAAGAGCAAAACTCCATCTCAACAACAACAAAAACAATCCCAATTCGTGAATTGGTTACTTATCTGTAATTTTGCAGAGACTAGCCACTGTTTGGTCTGTGGTATTTGTGTAATGTGGTATAATTGGAACTAGTTTGTCTCTAGTAATGGATAAATAAAACCTAGAGACAGTCTCAATGTTTCATCTTGAATCACTGCTTAAAATTCTAGTTCCATCTAAATAGTCATTAGCGTTATTAATGGATAGCACAAATACTTTTATTT
Organism: Cebus imitator; assembly: GCF_001604975.1. Lineage (NCBI taxonomy): Eukaryota > Metazoa > Chordata > Mammalia > Primates > Cebidae > Cebus > Cebus imitator. The sequence continues at coordinate 1,354,858 of NW_016107551.1, read as the reverse complement.
TTAGTCTCTTTTCTTGATTTTCATTTTTTAAAATGGTTAGACATGTGAATAAATAGTGAAGGGGTTGAAAGGCTCATCTGTAGACTTGAACTAACTCATGAATTAGTGAGTGCTGATGACACATGAAATACTGTAGGCAGTTCCACTGACCCACATCCTCCAGTAATTCTCAGTAATGTCACCCTTTGATCATTCTTTCTTCCCTCAAGATATAAATGTTTTATCAGCTGTGTTGTATATTTCAACAGTTGTGAAATCCTTCTACACTTTATGCTTTCAGTAACATACCCTAAGTGTGTGAAGAAATCACAGCTTAAATGCATTGGCCATACCTATAATTACTTTCAAGGAATCACATAGCTGTCTCTGGGAATTCAGTATTCATAGCACATTTTCTGATATGATATGTAATTTAATTTTGAGCAAATTTATAAAACTATGTTTAAGAGCATACATGCATGTTGTATAACTCCCAAATATATTCTTTCTCTTGATGGTATCCCCTAGAAGTAAAAATTTGGAAAAATAATGATATAACTTGAAAATTAAAGAAAAATAAGTGGTACAGTAACAGTTATGAATGGCTTTTATAAGTGGTCGTGGTCCATTATGTGATTTTTACAATCTTGTTTGTCCCTGTTTTAATAGCGTATTTTATAGTGCAATTAGTGATAAAAGCACCAGATATCAGGGACACTACACTTATGTATTGTAAAATATATTGCTTGTGAACCTCCTTAGTCTTGTAGCAGTGGTAATTGTTGCCTGGCCTACAAGGAAAACAATTACAGAAGGGAGGAAAAAGGCTTAGGAAGCTGAGGCTGTGGGAGGATAATCACTTGATGAAAAATGTATGTTGGCTGGACCATTAGGGATTTCTCTAACTATTTTCTCATGTTGAGTTTGAGGCTCCTTCTGAAGGGAATATTTAAAGAGCTGTCCTCTGGATAGCTTTCTAACCTCAGGAGAAATAAACCCACCCAAAGTTAAAAAAAAAACAAACAACTACAAGCTTCTCAATGGTACAGGCTTACTCTAGGATACTGGATCTATTTTTTTTTAATGTGAGTCTTTCAGTGGATAGTGAAGCCTGTATTGGGATACTCTGTAGAAAGCGTGTCTTAGTGGAATAGTGTTAGCAATCATGGCTATTTGGAAGTAACATATTTTATTTTGCTAATTATGTTAATTGTACTGGACATTCAAAACTTCAACAAAATGGGGAATTTACCATCCTGTGTTTTTTTTTTTTCTCACACTAGAAGAGGGTATTAAGTAAAATTATACTTCATTACTGTGAGTGAGTCTTTTGCAAGATTGTGTGTATTTGAACCTCTTTGCATTTCTCTTATGACATGTATTTTTTTCTTTATATTATGATAACTTTTATACTTATCTAATTCTCCCTATAGAAATTCAGTCTTTTTGAGGGCAGGGATTTTTGACTTATTTATCTCTGTGCTTTTCCATGAAATCCAGCAGCAGCTGTGCAATAACTGTGTGTTGAATTGGATGGTGTGGAACAGAAAGTGCAGAGAGCCTTTGCTGTTGCTTTTTTGCCCTTGTCTTCAACATTCCCTCATAACTGATTGTCTTAAGACCCCTGCTTTGTAGTCTCAAGTCTGTGTTCATGAACCTTTAGATGTGGAGCATTCATTAGTAACTCGCATTCTTCCTTTGCAAAAGGAAGTTTTGTTCAGTTTTGCATTCTTCCTTTTGGCTTTGGTGAGTGAGGTTGTCTAGATAGAACTAATTCTCCTTCCTTGTCGTCTCTGTACTGTCAGTGCTCTAACCCATCCTTACCTCACTCAACTTACCTCAACGTTATCCTCTCCTTTACTCCTGTTCCTTTCGGCTGTAGACCATGATAGCTCATTTGTGACACATTGACATTTTGGGATGGGTAATTCTTTGTTGGAGTGCTGCGGTCTATATAGTAGGATGTTGAGCATCATTTCTCTCTTCTGCCTACATCACATCATGTTGGTAATAGCCTCCTCTTTTCAGTTGTGACAGTCGGATATTATCAAATGTCCCTTAAGAGGCAAAAATTGCCTCTGGTTTAAAACCACTGCCTTGGGGAGGGGGGAAAAAGCTTGAAATAGCAGGAATCCTGCATCCTCTATCCTATCCTCCTTTTCCCTTACCCACCCTTATTTCTTTAATCTCACTCTTCCTCAGGACAGTGAAGCCATCACCAACTCTTAGCCCCTCCACATACTTTGGCAGAATTACTTCTTACATTCTTTTTGTGCTCACGTTTTGTTGTTGTTGTTCGTAACTTTCCCAAAACACTTTTCTCTTTGTATAGGATATTTTTTTTTCTTTATATTTGTCTTCCTTACTAGATTTTGAGCTTCTTCAGGACAGGAATTGAGTTTTTCATCTTTTTATTTCCAATACTCAATGTAGTATAACTATATTACATTGTAGTATAACTACACAGAGTTTATGGTACATACTAGTGAAAATGGTAATTGCTGAAGAACTTTAGTAGGAAATTAGTTTGAGGTGTTGATTAGAATTGTGTTATAGAGGAACTTGAATGCAAAGCTGAGGACATAATTTAATGGGTGGTGAAATGATGTCGAATAGTTTTAAAAGGACCCTTTTGATTAAGAAATATTTTGTCATATCTAACATTTGTTTGTAAGACACTTACAAATAGTGATTTGGGAAATGAAGTGTGAGGCTGGAATGATAAAGCAAGAGGTCATGGGGACCAGAAATAGGATTAAGCGGTGGGAATTTGGAAGACAGGATCGTTAGCAAGCTGTTGCGTAAGTTGAATAAATAGGACTTCACTCTGGTGTTGAAGAGTTTGATATTGAAGAGTGTTTCAGAAACTAAAACCCAGCTGAAGGGAGAATGGCAGTGCTGTTAACAGGAATGTGCAGGCCGTGAATAGGCTTTGAGGATGATTGTAATAGGAGACGTGCATCTTAGCAGTAGTGTTAGGAGTTGGGGATGTGTGTGGGGTCAGCAAAATTTCTTTGAGAAATAAGTGGCGTGATGGTGAGATAGGATAGCAATGGTAATATTTTTTTCCTAAATAGATGCTGGATTGTAGAGCCTTAGACTGCAGTTCACATTTTGGGTTACCTGCTATTGTCTGATTTTTTCAGATATGCTTTATTCTTGAATTGTCAGTGCAAATAAGTGAGTTAGTTCTTATTGTCCCCAGTTGGCTACTGATGCACCTAAAGACAGTTGGATGGAACAAGGATTGACAAACTCTTTCTGTAAAGGGCTAGATAGTAAATACTTTAGACTTTGTGCGCTGTCTCTGTCACAGTGACTTAACTTTGCATTATAGTGTGAAAGCAGACATAGACAATATGTGAACAAATGAGCATGGCTGCTTTCCAATAAAACTATTTACAGAAGCAGGTGGTAAGTTAGATTTGGCCCCTGGGCCATCGTTTGCTGACCCCTACATCAGAAGATGGCATTGTTAATATCAAGATTGTAAGGATAGTTCTCTGGAATGGCTTTTGCTTTATTTTTATAAAAGCAGTTCAAAAGAGTGGTTAAGAGCCTGGATTCTGGCGACAGCTATGTCTGTGTTCAAATTATGTTTCTATAACTTGCTGGCCATGGGTGACCTTGGGCAGGCAACCTCCAGTGGCCTCCTGTCATCTTTAAAACAAAATTCAAAGTTCTTACAGTGGCCTGTGAGACTGTGATCAGACATATGCTTCCTTCATTTAATTTTGTTCTTCCATCCTTGATTATTCTAGTTCTAGCCAACTGACTCTTTTTAAAAATATGACTATTTGTGGAATGGATTAATGAATGGGAAAAATGAATGAATTTTATTTAATACATTTTGACTACCGGTAATGCATTACAAAATATTGGTACGGAATTACAGGATACAAATTGAGAGTTGTTGGTAAGGTTGTCCTTTAAGAAATGCTTTTTAAGCCATGTAATCATAGGATAATATTATTGAGAGACAGAGTATGGAAATGGAAGAAATTTAAAGACAGGATGCCTGTTTTAGATATCAGGAAGATGAAGATGAGCCAGTGAGAGGCAGAGAAGGAGAAATATAGGCAGATTCTAGATCACACATACAGTAGAAAACAAAATTAAAGGCCCACTGTTTATCTGAGAAATGAAATAACATTAAGAATTCGGGTGTTTAATAATTAGGAAAGCCGTTGGTGATTATTAAGAGAGCTGTTTTGGTAGAGTTGGTTTGGTCAGAAATTAGGGTACAATGAGCTGATCATGAAAAGTGGAGGTAGAGTGGAAGAAATTTGCTTTTGATAGAAAAAGAGGGGATAGTAGCTTCAGTGGTTAGGGGCTTAAAAGCAGGGTTTATACTCTGTTTAGGAGATCACTAAGCATTTGTGTTGGTGGAGAGGATAACGGGTAGAACAATGCAGGAGGATATGGTATTAAGAACAGAGCTGGAGAATTTACCTTTAGTAGAAACAGCTTCCTTGTAATTGGTAATGATTAAAGAGAGGAAGATGAATGTACCAAGTCATCTTTAGTGGAAGAGAATAAAAGTAGGCTGTGATATCTGTTAAAAGGAAGGAAGAGGTGTTTATAATTATTTGGAGGTAAAGCCATCTTTTCTTTCTTTTTTTTTTTAATCCCAACACCACCCAGCATAGGTAGTTCACTGGTTAGAAGATTTTTAAAATACAACCAGTCACTTATAGATTGTGCATGATATTTGGTGAATACATACATGAATATGTTAAGGTGGTCTTAGCATATCAGGTGATGTTTCTGACATGTTTTTCTCATCCCACATACGTGGCTCTTTGTAAAGAGAGCTTGGGCTATAGGGATTTTATTAGTGAAGCTAGAAAACCTTTACTGCCATGAAATTCGTTTCTTCGTCCTACTGTGTGTTCTGCAGCTTTATATCTTGGGCATCATTGTGCCAATCCGAATCACTTTATGGCGAAAAATGATGAGGTTGAGGAAGTGGAAAAATGACTAGGATGATTTATCTTTTACCTTACATTTCTCTCATGTTGTCTAATTAGTCAAAAGCCTGAAAAAAATGAATGTGCTATATTTGCAAAGGTCAGTAGCTTTGTATTCTGTGTAACTAGGTGAGAGAATGGAATTTGGAAGTCAAATATAACCTAAGAACATAGTTTATGTTTTTTGCTTGCAGAATTCACTCTAAAAATTTGTACTGATTGAATTGACGTTATGATTCACTGTGAAAAGGGCACTGTAGGGTACAGACAAGGACAAGCCAAATGACATTGTGTACAGGATACCAGGCCTTTAGTGAACTGTTTTTGTCCTTAGAAGAATTCTTATGACATGTATGACCTTTGAAGAATCAATTGCTTAATATTCTATCCCAAAGCTTTAATAAATATTTTAATAGAAAATATGAATATGTTAATATAAGTATATACATTATTACATATTCATAAGTTTGCAAGTTTTGTTTGTCCCCAGTGGTTGTTAGGACAGAATTTTAAATTACACTAATTGTTGTCTAGTCCCTAATAAAGTAGCCTTAGCTAAGCTATGCAGTCTTAAGAAAACAAAGGAGTGTAAGTGTCTCTGGCTGTAGGCGGGGAAATATTTTCTCAGTCAAATGAAGAAAACATTTGTCCCCGTCCATTCTGGGGAGATGTTAGAAGTAATACTATTCCAGTAATAAAATAATCATGATCTTCTAACATGCTTGTTATTAGCTTTAGTGACTATGTGATTCAGAGATACTTAAAAATTGGTCAGGCACAATGGCTCATGCCTGTAATTCCGGCATGTTGGGAGGCCGAGATGAGTGGAATGTTTGAATTCAGGAGTTGGAGACCAGTCTAGGCAATGGTGAAACCCAGTCTTTACAAAAATTAGCCAGATGTAGTGGCACACACCTGCGGTCCCCCCACTGTGGGTGGGGGTGGGGTGCTGAGGTGGGAGGATTGCTTGAGCCCAGGAGGTTAAGGCTGCATTGAGCTGAGATCATGCCACTACACTATAGCCTGGGTGACAGAGTGAAACTCTGTCTCAAAAAAATAAATAAATAAATAAAAATTACTGTCAATCTCTCATGTGATAACAAATATGATCCTCTGAAAGAATATTTGGGTATCATAATAATATTCAGAATTTTGATTGCTTTCTGAATCCTGGCACTCATAAGCTAAGAATAGCAATTGGAGAATTTTATTCTCCTCCATGATTTGGCATATTAAAATATGGACTTTATGGATTGTCTGAAATGTCCAGATCATTTAGATAGCATAAAATCCCCCTCCCTTTTTTAAAAAAAATACATTAAGTTTTGGGGTATATATGCAGATAGTGCAGGTTTGTTGCATAGGTATACATGTGCCATGGTGGTGGCTTGCTGCATCCATCCCCCTGTCATCTACCTTAGGTATTTCTGCTAATGCTATCCCCCACCAGAATCTCCCCACCCCCTGCTATTCCTCCCCTAGCCCCCCACCCCCCAGGCTGTGGTGTGTGATGTTCCCCTCTTTGTGTCCATGTGTTCATTGTTCAGCACCTATTTATGAGTGAGAACATGCAGTGTTTGGTTTTTCTGTTCTTGTGTCAGTTTGCTGAGAATGATGGTTTCCAGTTTCACCCATGTCCCTGGAAAGGACATGAACTCATCCCTTTTTATGGCTTCATTGTATTCCATGGTATATATGGTGCCACATTTTCTTTATCCAGTTTGTCATTGTTGGCTTCTAAATAGGAAACATGCATTCCTAGCTTTTAATTAAGATGTGTTGAATGTTAACTCTTTTTGGTAAATCATTGTGAACATTGGTTATAATAATGTGTTCTAGATTTATCTGTGGATAAAATATTATCTACATCTGCTCCCTTACCAAGTTCCTAGACTGCTGGATTTTCTTCTAAATTGTTTCTTTATAAACCTCTGATCTCTTTGCTCTTCTCTTGACTATTATGGCCACTGCTAATCTCTGCTACTCTATATCTATTTTTTCTTAAAACTAATATAGTTAGTGTTTAGATCTACCATCTCAACATTTGAGTTCCATTTCACTTACCTGTTTCTATGTTTGCTTATTTTTCTTTTTTCTTGGCCTCTTTGAGATTCTGCAAATATATTTAAATTTTACTTTCTCCTTCCTATACTTGTTAGCTATACATTTTCTTAGTATTCTTTTAGTTTTTGCCCTAGAGATTATAAGTACATCTTTGACTTACTACAGTTCAAAACAAATTATTCCTGTTAAAATGTTTTTAATAGTGCTAAAGCCTTAGAACACTACAACTCCATTTGTCCCCGTTTTACATTTTAGTTGTCATGCATTGTAACTTTTTATGTATTCCACATGACTAATGTTTTCTGCTCTCTTATTCCACAAACTCTTTTACTGAATTATTTGTTATTATTATTGCCTTTATTTCTAGGGTACCTGTTTGATCCTTTTTTAAAATAGATTTCAGTTGTCTGGTGAAATTCTTTATCTTTTTATCTTTTTTCACCATTTTCTATATTTCCTTGAACAAATTAATTCTAATTATCTTAAAATTCTTATCTGCCAACTCTGTATCACTGGTGAGTCTCTTTTAATTGCCTGTAATTTCAGTTATATGCTATAATTTCTTGGCATGTGTAATTTTTGATTAAATATCAGACATTGTAAATAAAGAATGTAGCTTGTTGAAATGATATCCTCTTCCAGAGGGTGTTCACCCTTTCTCTGCTTGTCAGATAGAATAAAGGCTGACCAACTTAATATAATCAGGGTCTGCGTCAAGGCTAGGTTGCAGTATTTTAAATCTGTCTACCTATAATTTTGCTTTTATTTCTCTAGTACTTCCAGGGCTTCCAACTGAGAGCCCAGAGTATTTAATGGGATCTTTTGCTTCTTGAGTCCTGAATCCTAATTCTTGTCTTCTTATCATGACAGCTCTGCCAAAAACTCCATTTTGTTTTCTAGAGTCATTCTTAGTCTCCCCACACAACTTCAGTATTTGGCACGTGACATGAATGGCCTTGTGTCAACTTCTATTTTCTTTCCCTCTCTTCTCACTAGGATCTTGGTCCCTTGAATATTCAGTTTTCTCTCTAGCCCCGCAAGACTTTCAAAAGCACTGTTGCTTTCTACATTCCCGGTGATGGTCCTCTTGCTTCCTTGATCTCTGCTTTGATTTATTCAAGGTACTTTGAAACTAACATATCTAAGATTGAACTCAAAATCGTGTGCCATAGAACATTCCATTTCCAATTAGTTTTTACTACCCAGTGTGTGCAATCTGTGGCCTACTGCAGGTCAATAGGGCCCTTGAGCTAAGAATAGTTTTTATATTTTAAAAGTATCCTTAAGAATATGTGACATAAAAGCATCGTGGCCCTCAAAGTTTAAAGTATTTGCTTCGTGACTCTTTACAGAAAGTTTGCCAATACTCTTTCTGTCCTAGTAACTATCATCACTGTTTGTCCCATTATCTATATTAAAAAATGCTGTTCAACCACCTTCTCTTGAAAACCAATCCAAAATGAACTTTTGTCATTTTTATCTCCTCCTGAAAGCAGTCTTCTCTCTACTTCTGCCACTCTTCTAAAGATCTTTTTCCCAGATAATACGTTATGATTGATCTTTCTGTATTGAATCAGCCCTTCCTACTCCCACAAATCTGACATCTGCTCCAAATTTTCCATTAAAAGTCCACTTTCATAGGACTCTCACACACGTAGAAAATGACACTAGATGTAGATTGTGAGTGCATCTGCTCCTTTATGTGTAAATGTATGTATGCATCGTGTGTATATTTCAGAGTTTGGGATGGATACTCTGAAAATTTCCAACTCAGGGTAATTTTCTACCAACTCTTCTCTAGTTTGAAGGAAATGAGTTTTAGGTTGCCATGAATGCAATCTCAACCATTGCATTAGTGTATTTTATTCCTTAGGGAGTAAAACTAAATTCTCAAAACTAAATACTCATATTTGCAAAGTTTCGGGTGATTACAGGATTTTTGGGTATTTTTCCTTTTTAAGGATTTTAGAATTAGACATGACTGGATTTATTGTGGTGATTGCATAGCACCATCAAATAATGACATATACAACGGAACAACCCTTCCTGAGGCCTCATAAAGCCCGTAGTTCTAGTGCCTTATTGACCCTGTGCCTTACATATAGTAGATGTTCAATGGATTTATGAATGGAATTCATAGTTCATACTAAATATAATTCATCACATTCTGAGCCAAGGGTAAGCAGTCTTGTTCTATGATGGTTTTAAATTCAGAACAGTTTTGTTTTTCCTTGCAAACACATTAACAAAAATACACTATATTAAGAAATATAGATTGTTGTGGAATGTAGGTTAGCTACAGCTAAGGAGAAATTTCTTAAGCTGTCTCATACAATAAATAGCAGAATGCTGAGAGAATAGGGATTGGTGGGTGGGTTAGACCCTATGACCTTTTCAGCAGCCAAAGCTTTCTAGCCCTTGTGTATGATACTTTATATTTAATTTTTATTTGGGAACTCAAAGGTATTGCAAAGTAATTTGATAGGAATACACATATTTGTGGCAAAATACTACTGATTTAGTATTTCGGGAGATGAAATAATTTATTCTTTTACATGCTTGAAAATCTGCTTTTTATGAGACCATATAGAAGTTTTTCAAACTTTTTGACTTTTAAAGTCTCTGTTAGAAAATAATTGAATCAGTCAAGTTCAGTTTAACACTTACTGACTACTCGGTGCTGGGTTAGGCCCTGGGGAACCAAATGAATAAGACATATTTACCTTCAGAAAATACACCAGATAAATACAATCTAATAAAGTAGGTGGGATGGCTGAGAAATGCAGAAAGTGTTGCAGAAGCCTGTCTTAGCTTGAGGTGATCAGGACTGGCTTCTTGGAGGAGGAGACATTCTGGAATTGAGTAGACATAATCAGGTGATGGAAGGGAGATGGGTTGCAGTTTGTTCCAGGAGGAATAGGTGGCCCAAGCAAAGCTGGAAGTAGGAAATACCCAAGCAAAGCGGGAAGTAGGAAATGAGGCGAGTCCATTGAAGCACCATATGAAGGTGCTTAAGCTTTATCTTTGACCTCAGTGACTTTTGAACTTAAAAAAAGGAAAAAAAGCTTTGTAGTCCTACTCTCAAAAGGAATTATATGTGAAAGCCAGTATGTAAAATGGATAAGAGGTAATGGGGGGAGAGTTTAAATTCAAGAACTATTTGTGAGTTACATTCTTGAGACTTTGTGATTGCTTAGATATGGGTGATAAAGAAGGTTGGCTCACACGTTTTCTGATTGGGTGATAGAATCGAAAGTAGCTCTGTCACGTGTCACGTGGAATGTAAGAGCGGGTCTTGTCCGGGATGATGATAAGTTGTTTTGTGTATGGTGAGTGTGAGGTTCCTGTGGGACATCTATGTTGTAATGTCTGCCAGACCTTTAATCTGAGAGAGTAAAACTTGAGGCAGGGCTGTGGTGATGAGACATACAAAGATGGTTTTGTTTTGTTTTATTTTTATTGTACTTTAGGTTCTGGGGTACATGTGCAGATCATGCAGGATTGTTGCATAGGTACATACATGGCAAGGTGGTTTGCTGCCTTCATCCCCCCATCACCTATATCTGGTATTTCTCCTCATTTATCCCTCCCCATCCCTGCTGTGCATCCTGTAGCACCCCTCTCCCCCCGCTGACCAGTGTGTGATGCTCCCCTCCCTGTGTCCACGTGTTCTAATTGTTCAACGCCTGCCTATGAGTGATAACATACGGTGTTTGGTTTTCTGTTCTTGTCAGTTTGCTGAGAATGACGATTTCCAGATTCATCCATGTCCCTACAAAGGACAGGAACTTACCATTTTTTATGGCTGCATAGTATTCCATGGTGTTATATGTACCACATTTTCTTTATTCAGTCTATCGATGGACATCTGGGTTGGTTCCAGGTCTTTGCTATTGTAAACAGTGCTGCAATGAACGTACGTGTGCGTGTGTCTTTATTATAGAATAATTTATAATTCTTTGGGTATATACCCAGCTGGGTCAAATGGAATTTCTATTTCTAGGTCCTTGAGTAATCGCCACACTGTCTTCCACAATAGTTGAACCAATTTATACTCCCACCAACAGTGTAAAAGTGTTCTTCTCCACCATATCCTCTCTAGAATCTGTTGTACGGTGGAAGTGGAGGAGATTATTCAGAAATAGACTCGGGGTTTACTAACCTTAAAGGAGGAAAAGGAACTGATTTAGAGAAGGAATGGTGTGAGGCATATGAGGAGAGCCAGGATAATGGGCTGACCTGTAAACAGAGGGAATCCAGAGTTTCAGGCAGAGTAGAGTGATCCTAAATGTGTTTGTCAATGAGGTCATTAGTTTTCTTTTTAAAAGCTGTCTTCCCAGTTCGTTAGGAGCAGAAGCTTCATTGTCGTGGGTTAAGGAGTCAATGGAAAGTGTAGAAATAGAAATAAGTAGCAAATGTATAATACTTTTGAAATGTGTCTATAAGATCAGGAAAGACAGCCGAGAGTATTTGTGGGCTGGGGGATGATGATCCAGTAGTGAGAGGAACGCTCTAGATTCGGTTCGGGAGGAATTGATAATTGATGAAGCTAGGTTCCCCATAGGATGAGAGAGTGGGCGATTTCAAAGATAAAGGGAAGGAAGGCAGTTGGCCTTGATGTGGAGGAGGAAACCTTTATTTCTGAAACCGAAGGGAAAGAGCACAGGCTGGGTATCCGGTTGGGTGTATGTTTCTGTGGTTAGCGGATGTGGATTGAGGAAAGAACATTCCTTCCCATTTCTCCCAGAAGTTGGAAGTAAGATTGTCTATAGGGAGGAAGGGCGTGATCCTGAGTAGAGGACCTGATGAGAGTGGTAAAGATTAGCAAAGGAGGGAGTCTAAGAGCAAGTATAAGGATTCACTGTGAATTTGTAGTTGACATGCAGATGTAGAAGGGAATGGAGGGTGACTGTGAAAGACTGATAGCACTGACTGGTTGGACAGGCAAGGAAGGGCAGGAAGGGGCTGATGGTCTTTGATGAAATTGTGGAATCCAGGGCCCGAACGCCCCCGTGATAGTGGTTCACAAACCATGCTGCTGCACCCTGAAATCACTTGCGGATCTTTAGGGATGACTGGCACCTGGCTCCTACATGAGGATTTTCTGAGTTAATTGGTATGGGTTGCAGCCTGTGTGTTGGAAGTTTCAAAGTTCCCAGATGACTCCCACACACGGGTTGCAGCAGTTTGTGCTCCAAGAGGCTGAAGAGCAGGCGTGGGAGAAGATCTGGAACTCTAGAAGGTGTGGCCAGAGTGGGAATATTAGCATTTTAGGTTTCTTGGGTAAGAACGGGACCTAGTGTGCATGGCCATGGGAATGGCTGGCTGAGGTTGAGTAGAGGGGAGGTTGACTGGAGTTGAGACGGCCAAGAAGTTGTGAAAGTCACTATGGCTTTTAGAATTTGGCGGTGCACTTTCCTGGTCTTTTCTCCTCACACCGGATAAAGAGCCTCGTGATAAGAATGCAGTGCCATCTAACAGGCTAATTTGGGAGTAGGGATTATGATATGATTTAACAACAGGATTCATACATACCTTATGAATGTGTTTTGGAAAATTATAGTTTAAAATATTGTTGATGCAAGTAAAAATCCCCAAACAAACTAAATAAGGAATCTAATAGGAACTTGCAGTTTGAAAGCAAGATAACAGCATTTGAAAGCCAGCACTTATGATGCATTATCGAGGTATCTCTTCTGTGAGATCGTCTGGTGTTCATATGCTTAAAATTTTCATACCATTATTCTACATTCATAATAGTCTGACATTTAATTAGAATGCTGAAAGTCTCTAGAAAAGCGAGCCCCAACCTTTTTGACACCAGGGACTGGTTTCGTGAGACAGTTTTTCCATGGCCTTGGCAGATGGTTTCAGGATGAAACTGGCATTAGATTCTCATAAGGAGTGCACACCCTACACCCTTCGCATACGCAGTTGACAATAGGGTTTGCAGTCCTATGAGAAGCTGACGCCACTGCTAATATGGCAGGAGGTAGAGCTCAGGCAGTAATGCTTGCTTGCCTGCCACTCACTTCCTGCTGTAGGACTCCGTTCCTAACAAACCATGGACCTGTGGACCAGTACCAGTTCGTGGTCTGAAGGTTGAGGACCCTTGTTCTGGAAAACTAGTCACATGCTAATTTAAGGTTATAAATAGCCAAATAGTAAAATAGCACTTGTAGCAAAATTAGCAAAAGTAACCTTAGTAACTCACTTTACTAAATGACCCTTTGTTTAACATTGTGTCATTTGCCCTTCTACTTTGAATCCTTTTACATCCCATAAAGAAGCCCCTTGACCTCCAACAGCTGTAGACCGTAAGTTGAAAATCACTGACCTATATGGATGCTGAACTTCCCTACGACAATGGATGGCCAGCAAGGGTATGAGCCAGGAACAATGATTTCAAGGTTTAAACATTTTTTCCAATGTAAATCTCATAAGATTTGTATGACATGATATCTCAGGCCCTAAAATTAACCTTGGATAGAAATGTATTTCCCGGTTATCTCGGGGAGACAGTTTACTGCAGTGTCCAGGTATAGGAAGCATAATTGGTACATAGTGGTTGTGGCTGGAATTCTATACAATGCTGTCAGTTGACTACAACAGGTAAAATATATACAAAGATCTTTCTGTTAATGTCTTCCGCTGATCTTTTGTTCTGTATAAAAATACTTTTCCTAATCATATTCACACCTCAATCACAGTCAAACCAAGCAGCAACCGGCTCTGGTGAAAGTGATTTCCTCAGGTAAATAGATGGGTAGAAAGGAGGAGGTAGGAAAGAGAAAGGGAACGGTAAAATGGGAGGGGATTTAGCAGCATAAGCCAGGATTTTAGGTTTTTACAGTGTAATGTTACTTGGATTTTAGTCCCCTTTATTTATATTTCAGTAAGTGTAGTGCTTGCTATATGCTTGTCCCACCCTTCACCTGGCTAAGTCCTCATCTCATGAGGATGAGTTCTGTGATCTCCGTCCCTGCAAAGGCTTCCTGATTTTTTTCAGGTATGATAATACAGCCAAATCAGACAGGGGAAATTGGGTCTTCCTCTCTGATCCTCTGGTACCTGGATTATGTTGCTATCCTAGTACTTATTCTATTGTACCAATATATGTAAGCAGGTAGATATATTTGTTTCCATCTCTATTTCTCTGTATCAGAGTTTCTCAACCTTAACACTATTGACATTTTTGGCTGGATAATTTTTTCTTATGGAATCCTGTGCCCTGCAGTATTTTTAGCAGCATCCCTAGCCTCTACCCACTAGATGCTATTAGCACTCCTTCCGAGCTGTCACTAGCAAAGTGTCTCCAGACATTAACAAGCATCCCTTGGGAGTGGGGAGGGGGGGAATTACCCCTGCTCAGAACCACTGCTCTGTATCAGACAAAGAGCTTCTCAAAGGACCATACCATATCCCTGCTTGTATTTCCAGTGCTCAGCACAAAGTGTTCATTGAATCACTAAATAACCCAGGATATGAGGGTTAACTAATATGGAGTGGATTCACTCTTTCCCTCACCACCTCCCTTCTCTCTAAAATCTCTACGGATTGAATGTTGAGAGTCTCTTGATAATTATTCAAAACATATAGGAAATGGTAGGCAGATACAGGAGGAACCTGACTTCCTGTATTGGCACCATTGACTTGTGTGACCTTGGGTGATTGACTGACTGACTGACTGGACTTACCTCTTCAACCTGGTTTTGGTTTTAATATTAGGATAATAGGGTTGTAATGAAGTTAAAATGGGGTAACATGTTTGAAAACATTTATCACAATAGTTCTTCAACATACAATAGTTTAATACTCTTGATTGATACATGCATTCATTCAGCACATATTGAGTACATACTATAAGCTGATCCCAAGCTAGAACCAGCTGGAGAGGGCATCAATTACACCCACACCCAATGGGCCCTGGCATTGAGGAATTTCTGCTCTGATGTGGGAGAAAAGTGTGCAACTCATTGTGGTGAGCCTTTTACTACTTAAGGTATGAACCAAGTGGGAGAGAGCCCCAGGGAGACAAACTGACCTGAAGGGTTGTTGGGAAGGCTTTTTAGAAGAGAGAGACTTCACATTAGGAGGACAGTGGGGAAAGAACTTCCCAGGTAAAGGTAGCAGCCTCTGCAGATGCAGTGGGCATGGCCACTGTGTGGAGAGAAGAACAAGATGTGGGCCAAGTTGGACAGTGATGAGAGAAGAGGGTTCAAAACAGGTTAGAATCTACATGAGCACAAATATTTCTGAAATTAGGGCTTGTTCACCAAAGTGACCCCGGGTAGAGTAGGGCAGTTTGTTTTTTTTTCTTTTCATTTTGTCATTATTATTATTATCCTTCTTACCGAGTTGAGCCTCCCAGAATCTCACCTTGTTTCCATTCATTTACAAGCGTATTAAGGGTGTCAGCATATCTAGAAGGGTGTGCTATACCAGGAGCTCTTTGGATTTTTGCATTTTCCTTCCTTCACTTGGTATAAACTATGTTCACATGTATCTTTAATACATTCATTTGAGAGAAATGAGCAGGGTTTTGTTATCTCTCCCTTACCAGTGAAAGGAATACTGCTTGTGTTATCTGTTTGCTGTTTACAACACCTCTTTGAGGTAGGCAGCGTTTTCTTTATTTGGAAGATAGAATAATTGATGCTAGGGAAGTTAACCGAGCCATATAAAGGTCTGCACAATGGAGGAACACTGGTTACTTTGGTAACTTGGCCCTTTGGGAAGAGTTGAAAATCAATCTCTTTTGTGCTGCTATTGTGGAAAGCTCTTAATATATTGATCTTCTAATCTCTTAATATATGTTTACTATTTGGATATTATTATTCAGGCATCCAGTAAGACATGGCCTATAGAACTATCTTTGAAAGATATTTTCTTTATCAAAGACATGACCTAAACATTTGTATGTAATGGTTACAATTTACTTTGAGTGATTTATATTTTATTTATATCATTAAATAAATTATAGTGTAATATCAAACCTTAAAACCTCTCAGTCAGTTAAATATCTGTAGGCTTATTAATTAACATATTTGTTAATGAAAACACATGAAAAGTCAAATAACTCCATGACTGTATTGTCATTCACACCTGTTCATGAAGTCTTATCCTGTCTAAAATAAAATATTTAAGATGAATAGTAATTCTAACATAAATGGATTCTCTGGGGGGGGAAAAAACTCATATTATCCTGTTAATGTTAAGTAACAGCAAAATAACAGCAGAGGGCACCAAATACCCATTTCAGTCTTCCACAGTTTATTGATATTTTCTAGCTTTTGTGCCTTTTCACTCTGCCTTTCTCCTTCCTTCCTTTCTTCCTTTTTTTGAGTACTTAAAACATTTAATATTGAGACCATATTAATACTTTTTAGTAGATGATGGTTTTCCCTTCGGTTAACTTTAGAATATTTAAAAATTACAGCAAGGCATCCATTTGTTTTTATTCAGTGACTCTTTCATATTTAACATGCATCAGAATTTCAGAAATTTTTTAAAACTCTTATTCAACAAATACTCTATACTAAATCAAGTAAAATTATTAAATATTTAGTTGTCCTGCCAGAATATTATTAGGCAATAAACCATTTTTCACCATATTTAGGATACTTAAAATTATTTAGAACATGCAATGTAATATGATGGCTACATAATTCTGTAGAATAGTATATTAAGATTTGTCAAGTAAATTTTTGTTTTCTATTTCAAGATTCGGTATTGATATCTATAGAAGTGTGTGTGTGTGTGTGTGTGTGTGTGTGTGTGTGTGCGCGCGCGCGCGCACGCGCGCACGTGCGCATGTGTGTTGTGTAATATTTCTTTGCCTTGTTCTTAGTATCCTTAATCTCTGGTTTCAAAGGAGAGTCTGATTTTTTTAAAAGTTTATTAACTCTTCTGCTTTATAGTTTAGCATGAAAATCAGCCTATGTCTGTAGTGCTTGCTGGTAGAAATAAACTCTTTTTAATTAACAATATGAACCATTTGATATCATTATAGATTGGACTCAGTGCTCATTCAAAGTAAATAGTAAATTATTTTACAAGGTATTTTAGAATGCTCTTGAAAACTGCAGTATTAAGAAACAATTCAGAAATAAGTAAGCTTTAAGTCAGGATCATTGAAATGAATGGTGGAAGGGCACAATTATTGCCAGTGTTTTACATTTCTCTTTGTCACTGGATAAAACCAAATACACTGAAAATATCATTATAATATTGGTTTTAGGAGACAAGGCTCTCAGGTATTTCACTAGACATGACTTAACCTAGAATATATTCAAATATTTAATGATAAACATTATAAATATATAAAATGATAAGGATTCATCAACATTTTTTCCTCTGCAGATTCTAAGTTATTGCTTTTTTGTTGCTGGAGGCTACATATGGTGTGTGTGTGTGCCTGTGTGTTTATGTGCTGAAAAATATCCATGCTTGAATACAGATTAATCTCATGATTATAGTTCTGTTATTTTTCCTTGGATTTTCACTTGAGAGACAATTTTACCTGCTACCTTCAACCTATAATTGCCACAGGTTCACTTTCAGTAACAAGGAAGCAGTCCAATAATTTCTTTCTGTGGTTTTATTTCTGTAATTACTTTAAGTCTTATTCCTTATTTAAAATCTGAAATGGCTAGATCTGTATTTAAAGTTACAATCGACTTGGTTCTTACATTGAAAATGTCAAATATTTCTGTCTTACTACCCTTCCAAGTAGGTGTGTAGATATATGTATTTTGCGTTTATCATTGAATTTTACTAGCAAATTTGAGACCTTTTCATTTGTATATGCCTTATAACTTAGCTATCCTTGTTGGCTTTCTTAAGGACGGAGGCTTTATTTTCTCCCAAGCATCTTGCACATAATAGGCACTCCACAAATATTTGTTAAACTGAATTTAATCTTCCTCCATGATAATGTAAAGGTGAGTTTGTGAGCACACATTTCAAATATTCTTAATAAAGGTAGCAGAGCAAGCATACTCAGCTTCCTGCTAGAGAATTTCCTGGATCCGACAGCCTGTATTTGAAATTGTTAAGCATATAAGCTCGTTTGAATGACTTAGTTTGCTCTAGACATGAATATCTTACGATTAAGCCAAGAGACTTATGAATTGGATACATGTTTTAATTTCCCTATAATTAAGCTTAGTGTAATATAGTATCAGTCATATTGGTGATTAATTCTGCCATCTCCATTCATTTAGCCAAAATATTATCCTCACAACTTTGCTGCATACGTATATTTTGTTGTAACAAGACTTTGTTGGGTTAGTTAAATCTATTGTCAGGTATTACAAGTTATGCAGGACTTGGTGATATCAGAAATTATAGTTCATCTATAGGACTTGGGGGCTACTCATTTTCTCTCCTTTAGTTTCCTCCTGTTACCTTCTCATCTGTTTTTGTTTTGTTTTTTCTTTTTTAAAAACTTTCTGTGGATTGCTGTTAGGTACAGTTTTTGCTACGATGACACAATCAGTGCACTGAGAAGCTCTCATAAGAGGAATCAAACACAATCGCATCCAGATATCATTGTCGTAGACACTAGATGATTTTTCAGGTGTCCCAGCACATGTGTTGTCTGCTGGCACACCCCCCAGGAGGGGACAGAAACATTGGCACATCCGCAGGTGCCAAAAGGGGGCGTGTCTGGTTGACATCAGAAGAGAGAGCTTAAAGGGCTACCTTGAGGCTACCACTCTTACCTCCTTTTTGCTTCAAGTCACTCTTGCTGCTTCAATAATTTCTTTACTAAACATGGTTGATTTTATATTCTTTGGTAGTAATGGTCTCTTTCTGCTAAAAGAATTTTGCAGATCCTTCCTGGAAAGGCAGCATCTGCCAAAGCACTGCGATGGGCTGTTTTACCTAATGTTATTACCTGTTCCTTCATACTCAGTGTCAGTTCTGTCTACATAATAGTGATATGTGATGATATTTGATCTTTTGCTGTGACATAACCAGCCCTAATACCTAGTCTGGTGTTTAGACCATAACAACAGCTTCATATGTGGTGTAGCTATCATTATTAATAATAATTTTCATATCAGTATTAGATAAAATATTTGTATATAATTTTATTCAGTCAAACTAGTGTTGGTAGGCAAAAAGCAGTAAGCATAGCGTCTCACATTACCCATTCAGTGTTTGAAAAAGCAAACATAAAGCACAGTGCTGTCAGAAATAAAAGGGTAGTATGCACATTCTTCAATCTGTCGTGTTTTCTACATGCTCAGTGCTATTACATACTTTTATCTTCCCTCATCTAGATGGTTTCAGTTGCCTTCCATTTCATATTCATGACTCTTGTCTTGCTCCCTTTAGCCAATATTGCTGGCAGATACAATGTTTATACAATTAAGTTTGATCATGTTACTCCCCTCATTAAAGCCTTTAGACAATAGTTGTCAAACTTTACTGCATAAAGTCATCTGGGGTGCTTATTAGATTCTGATGTGTTTCTAAAGATACTGGTTCAGGTCTCATATCAGGCCCAGGAAGCTTTATTTCACAAGCACTCCTGATGATTCTGAGAAAAATACTGCTTTAGTGGCTCCCAAGCCTGCAGGATAAAGCCATGCCTCGTATTCTTCATCTTGGGCATTTGTGGTTTCAGCAGTATCCATCGTGTGATACTTCTGCCTTTGTCCTGTTTCACACCTGGCCATCATTCTGCCAGGAGTGCTCTTTTCATTGCTCATTACATCTTCCATGAGGGTTTCCCTGTCACCAGAGGTGGAGGTGGTACTTTCTCCATTGTGTCTCTTTCTTGTGCCTTACCTGTTTATGGCACCATTCATCCTACATTTTAATAATTGATCTACATATCATCATCTGTTTTGAATCCCATGACTAGAAAAAACATTTCTGACTCATCTTGGTACTCTCAGTACCTTGCACAAACACAAGACATAATAAGTGATATGTCTTGTGTCCCCCACACAAGGGGGAATGAATGAATTAGATACAAGAATGAGATTTGGAAAGTCTTGATTTTATTTCTGCATCTGTAACTTTCTGATTGTGTAGTATAAATTTATCACATGTATAACTACATAAATATGTGTGCTTAACTGTAGTATAGAAATATTCAGAGCAGAGGTTTGTACACAGAAGGTAGTGATCTGCTTGAAAAATTTGTAAGTAATTTCAGGAGAGAAGCCACTTGAAATATTTCTTGCAGGATGAGTAGAAGTATGTATGACTTGAGTGGCAGAAGAGAGATTCAGGAGCGAGCATGATCCTGGCATAAGCATATGCAGAAATACAAATGCCTGAAACTACTTGGTCCTGGAAAGTACAAGTGGTTTGATTTGGCAGAAGTTATAGGGATGGTGGTTAGAGATGAAATTGGAAGGGTAAGCGGCAGTATCTCTTGGAGAATGTTTTGTGCTTTGCAGGTAAGTCTGGATTTTATCCTTGGGTTCAATAGAATGTTGAAGTCTCTTAAGCTAGACAGAAACATGGTCAGAGGGGAGGAAATTAAGATAGAAGAGAGACCAGTTAAGGGGATTTGTGGTAATTTTATGACAGAACAGCTGATTGGCAATTCAAAATAATTTTACTAAGAAAATTTTAAGGCTCATCAAGTGAAGCAATGGGAGTGGAGAAGGGACAAAGAAATCTGTAACTGGGTGTGATCAATTGGTTCTAAACACCACTGCACTTGGACCAGCCAATTGCATACAGTTTTCAAAATATTCTTTGTTCATTCTGCTGGGTACTGTGATAGGTTTGAGACTATACAAGATGACTAAGACATGATTGGTCCCTGCTTTTGAAATGTGCCTATAGAGTATAGGAAAATGTAAATATCTAATTACATAAATATGGCAAAGACATACAAATATGTGTTATAGACATAAAACATTATGGGAACTGGATGCACTGTGGACTAACTTCCTTGGCAGAATTAGTCTTTCTTCCGTCCCCAAATTTACTGGGGGACAATTGACAGATTGTCAATTGTGTATATCCCAGGTGTACAGTGTGATGATTTGATATACATCTACCTTGTGGAATAATAGGGTGTCTATGGAAGAGAAGGGATTGGAGGTGGAGTAAAGGAAGAGCATTTTGGGAAAGGGAATAAGTAAAAGGATCTATATGCGAGGGCCCATTGTTATGGTCTTAGGGCCTATTTGTTAAAGTTTGGAAGGTATTTGGTATCAAACTGTAATGGACCTTGAAAATTGTGCTAAAGGAGTGCACATTTTATTCTAGAGCTTTATTTTCTAATAAAGTAATATATATTGATTATATGATCATATACAATCCAAGAAATATATGGAAATCCAAACAAAATGCTCTATAATTCCATCACAAAATTGTAATATTTTCAGGGATTTCTTTCTTTTCTTTCTTGCCATGGATATATATGTGTGTATGCATATATGTGTGTGTGTGTGTGTGTGTGTGTGTGTATGTATATGTACTTAAGCATTAAATATGTGAAACTGGAATCATACTTGGTGTGTTGTGTGTGTGTGTGTGTGTGCACATGTACATGGGCATGTGTGTATGGTTTCATCTTACTAAAATTGGAACATGAGTATTTTTCTACATGGTTAGATGTGCTCAGGAAAGATGATTTGTAAATACTGTTATTATATGATATGGCTATGAATAAATTATTTACCAGTTTCCTTATTGTTAGATATTTAGATTGTTTCCAATTTAAAATAATGTATACTGTTTCACTGAACATCTTTGAACATAAATCCTTGTCTTTATTTCTGACTATTTAAGATAGGATCCTGGAAATAAATATATTGGATCAAACAATTTCAATTATAAAGGCTCATGAAGCATTTTGCCAAATTACTCTTTTCAAACTATATAAAATCACGCCTACAGTGTAAGAGGTTGACTTTCTCTATACTGTTCTTAGTGTTTACTGATTGATAGCTTACTAATTGCATCTTGTGATCATTTTAACTGTTGTTTCCTTGACCACTAATTTGAGCAGCACCCTTTATTTTTCTTTTACTGTCTTTGCTCTTCGTAGTTTTTTTCTTTTGGCAATAGTATTCTTATTGCTTTTAAGAAATGTTTGTATTTATTAAAACTCTTTATCAGTCCTAATACATCTTATTCCTATTTTTTGGTTGTCATCTAACATGCTTTTTTGTAGCAGTTGAACTTTTACGTATGTTCAGAAAGTCCATTCTCATCTCAAGATCAGATAGATACTTAGCTATATTTTGATTTCGTTTTTTGTATTGTCTAGTTTTCTTAATAATTCATGATAATGGAAAGTTTTTGGTAGAAGAGTTACACGATTAGATTTTTGCCTCAGAGAGAAGTCCGTGGCTCTGTGGAAGTCACATGTTGGAGTAAGGAGAGACTCGGGACAGTGAAACCTGTCTTGAGCAAAGATAAGGGTCTGACGTTCTGTCATGACAGTGGGATAGATTCCCAACTGTTGAATCGGGAGGCACAGCAGGGTTAGTGAGGGGGTGGATATGAGCACGTTAAAATGTGAGGTAGCTGTTCTAGGACATCCCAATACAAGCCATTGAAGTTACGGGATTGAAACTCGTTTAGGAGAGTGGTCTGGCTGATGATGGAAATTAGAGAGCCATCTACATATAGGTGATAGGTTCCATGTGGGAGGAAGAATGAGTTATGAGGGCAGCTGCCTGAGAGGGAGAGATTGACAGAAGTAGACTTACCAGGAGGTACTCTCCAGGATGCTGGAGAGGGAGTTTTTTATTATTTCTTTTAGTTCTCTGTCTCTCTTTTTCTTTCTAGCTCAGCAAAAAATAACAATGTTATATACTGCAAAGACATTAGGGAAGAGAGGGACTGAAGAATTGTCATTGGATTAGTCTACTACTTTAAGTAAACTTGGCTGAAAGGGACAAATTTGGCTAGAAGAGAAGAGAAATAGAAGAGGGAGCATGGTTGAAAGATAGCATTTTTTTTTTTTTTTTTAAGAATCTAAGTAGACTCTAATATGTTCTTTATTCAGGGAATGGAATCTTTGACTGGGGAGAGATTGAAGGTAAAATGGAAAAAGGAGGGGTATGATTGATGGTTGTAGCAACTTAAAGGGTTGGGAGCCACGGTAAACAGATTATTCCATCAGGTGGAACAGTAGTATATTCTAAGAGACAGAATCTGCTCATAAATTATTGAAACAAATTTTTATCTGTCCTATGAGTAAAAATACTCTTCTTTAATAATAAACTGTTACTTTCTTGGTTTTTAAACTAATTGGCAATTTTATGATTGTTTCAGCATAAAGTTCTTCTAATTGTGTAAGCTGATAGCTTTTACATGTTGCTGATTGGCGAAGTTAGTGTGTTATCTTTCATGATATAGATTCCCAGAAATACAGCTTAATAAGCATGTTAATTTGTCTGATTATTTATTGTTTATTAATATATGAAACTAAGCACTGTTAATTATAACTATCTTTTTAAAATATTTATTACAGGGAAATTTACCTAAATATTCTCATAATTCCCTGATGGTTCAAGCAATAAAGACAAACCTAACAGACCCGGACATACATGTGCTTTTCTTTGATGTGGAAGCGTTGATTATTCAACTCCTGACTGAAGAAGCCTCTAGGCCGAATACTGCGCTTATTTCCCCAGAGAATTTGCAAAAAGCATCTGGCAGTTCAGACAAAGGGGGCTCTTTTCTAACTGGAAAACGAGCAGCGGTTCTCTTCCAACAAGTGAAAGAAACGATCAAAGAGAACATCAAGGAACACCTCCTTGATGATGAAGAGGAGGATGAGGAGATAATGAGGCAGAGAAGGGAAGAAAGTGATCCTGAATATCGGTCCAGCAAATCGAAGCCATTGACCCTATTAGAATATAATTTAACTATGGACACTGCAAAGCTGTTCATGTCCTGCCTCCATGCCTGGGGTTTGAATGAAGTACTGGATGAAGTTTGTTTGGATCGCCTTGGAATGTTGAAACCCCACTGCACAGTATCATTTGGTCTCTTGTCAAGAGGAGGCCATATGTCACTGATGCTGCCTGGTTATAATCAGCCTGCTTGTAAATTGTCACGCGGGAAAATGGAAGTAGGAAGGAAGGTGCCAGTGACTGAGGGAGTAGGAAAGGGAACTTACGGAGTGTCCCGAGCCGTCACCACACAGCATCTCCTGTCTATCATTTCTTTGGCAAATACTTTAATGAGTATGACCAATGCAACTTTTATTGGTGATCATATGAAGAAGGGTCCTACCAGGTGTGACCATGATAGTTTCATTTTTATTCTTAAGTTTCCAAAAAAGAAACCTGTTTTGTTTTTGCCATTGTTACTCTTTTTTGACTTTATACAACTTGATTACTTTAGTGTCATCTCAGTTGTTTACTTCTACATTTTAAAACACCAGTTTCAAAATGCCTGGTTAAAACATAATAAAATTATACACTTTTATATATTTGTTGACATACTTAGTTGTTACTTCTAAAAATTTGGAATAAGGGAGTTGGTCGTGTAGGCTAGCCCTTGTAAATATAATTATAACATGGTATGTACTTGAAGTTTGCCCTAATATTCAATTCAAAATATTTATTTGAAGCCAGGCATGGTGGCTCACACTTGTAATCCCAGCACTTCGGGAGGCTGAGGCAAGAGAATCACTTAAGGCCAGGAGTTTGAGACCAGCCTGAGCAACATAGTGAGACCCTGCCTCTACAAAAGTAAAAATCAGCTGGGCGTGGTGATATATGCATGTAGTCACAGCTACTTGAGGGTCTAAGCCTGGAAGTTCAAGGCTACAGTGAGCCATGATTGTGCCACTGTACTCTAGCCGAAGCAGCAGAGTAAGACTCTATCAGAAAAAAAAAAAAAAAAGCCATCTGGTTAAATGCTTCTTATTGTAATTTATATGTAATGAATGACGTGTTCAGAGATTTGGTGTCAGAATTTTGTGAGAAGTAGAGTCAGAATTTTTCAATAGAGAAAAAACTGTTTTAAAAATGCAGAATACTATTTTGATATTTCTAGAATACTTAGCCTCGATAAATTTCTTTTTATCAAGACAACTTTTTATTATACTGAGTGTTTACCATATGAAGAATTAAAATTCTAACAAATACTCACATAGCACTTAATTTGTTTCAGTCTCTGTTGTAAGCACTTTACAAAAACTAACTTGTTAGTGCTCTTTACCCTATAAGGTATGTACTTTTGTTATCCCCTTATTACAGATAAAACTGAGACACAGAGAGATGATGTAACATGCCCAAAGTTACGTAGCTAGTAAGTGGAATATCAGAATTCACAACTGAGACAGTCTGCCTTTAAAGTCCAAGATTTCTTAATGCCTCATGACTGTTTCCAGGTTTTAGGACTGAATGCTTTTAATCTTTCTATAAATTCATTTGGATTAATGATGTGGAGTAGTCTGAAATCTCAGCATCTGAATATTGAAGAACAAAGGGTTAAGTATGTTGGAAAATATTTCTTAAACTAATATAAAGCACAAATTGTACATGTCAGATTTTTACTTGCTAATCATTTAGTCATTTGAAATAGAGAACGTCAGTAGGTACAAACCAAAAAAAATCTTTCTGAAACAGTAAATTGAAAATGTTCTATGTATGTTTCTTTGTGATTCGTTAAGAAGTAGAATATTTTATATTTTATATAGTTCTGGAAATATGACAACGTCAAAGTGTATCATATTTTTCTTCTTCTTTTTTAAGGCCACCTAGACCAAGCACCCCAGACCTTTCTAAGGCAAGGGGTTCCCCTCCAGCTTCCAGTAATATTGTGCAAGGACAGATTAAACAAGGTAAAATTAAATCTTATTAAGTAATTGACATGACATTTTAGCTCTAGAAACTGAGGAGGCAAAGCTAATGTATAATCATAACATTTGTTTGTCTTGGATTGTTAAAAGAGAGAAAAGTTGTTATATTCCAGATGTAAATACGGATAATTAAGATGTCAGTTAAGAATAAATCAGATTTATTTAGAAAGTGATAAATGAGCATATTTCATGTAACTTTATTATACTGTCTTTGGCCTTATTTTTATGCATTAGGGGCACCTTAACTTGACAACAGTAGTGTTTTAATTGTGTGTATCTTGAGTTTAAAAGTTATACCTATTTTTTAAACTACATTTAGAAATGCTTAAATTCATAGTTCATACTATAGCTAATCTCCTGCCATTTCCCCATAGTTCATGTGTTGTGATTCACAAGTGGAAATCCTTGTTAAACTATTCTTTTTATGTTTTCTTTTTATTTAAGCCATTATATACTTTAACTTTTACCTATAGCTTTGTTTTTCATTAGGAGATAGAAGAAAAGTTGACTTTCTCTTCCTTTATTCCTTTACTAATAATTCCTACGTATTCCCGAGTATAATTAATATACTTAGATGTTTCTGAGCATATCTTTTATATTCCTACTAAGACTGACAAATGAGCTAATCAAGAGAGTTGGGGAATTATGTCTCTTTAGAGAACTTTGCTTTAGGCAAAGAGTTAATACTGACTCTCGGAGAATGTGATAGAGAAAAGTAAAGAAGCAAGCAGAAGATGGGCTGATGCAGGTTCTGCTTATAAAATGGTGGCATACTGGAATTTTTCTCCCCACCACTGAATTTTTTTTTTTTTTTTTAAGTTTGAAAGAGTCAAACAGTAGCTTTCACAAGATTTGTTAAACAGTAGACCCCCAACTTTATATCTTGTAGTTTTCCCCTTTGACAGAACAGGGACTTTTTACTTCGCTGATTATATGAGACTTACTTTAACATCCTTAAATGGTGTGCTTGATTTTCAGTGTTAGGCACTGTCAGGTGGTTCTCATTATGGAAGATAAACTCCACACTTTCCATGCCATTCCCATCCATCATTTCCAACCCCACACAGCCACCCTTCTCATTTCCCTGACCTCTAATTAAAGTTATAGGATCATTATGTCATAGTTTATATTAAACTATATAAAAGTTTTCTGATAGTTAAGGTTAGATTACATTTTATTTCACACTTGCAAGTATAAAATGTTCATATAGAAACCATGAACAAAACAGAAATGTGCAGCGATTTTTTTTTTTTTTAGAAGCGGAACACCCTTCTAACTATGTGCATGGACAAAGCTTAGAACATTGCCAGCACTTCAGAAGTTACCACCTAAGATTTAAATTTCGAAACTTATTTGTTTAATTTTGCCTGTCTTTTGAGTTTTATATAAATTGAGTCAACTATACAGTATGTATGCTTTTCTGTTTGGCTTCTTTTGTGACATTTATCAGTGTTGTTCCATTTGATTACAGTTTGTTCATTTTCATGGCTGTGTAGTATTCTGTTGAATGAATAGATTGCAGTTGTCTTTTTGGTCATCAGACATTTGGATTGTGTCCAGCATTTGGTGTTCATAAATGATTCTGCTATGAACATCCTTGTATTTTAAACTTAGTGTATATTATAAACATTTCCCTTTTGTCTATAAGTAAAAGTGGAATTTCTGAGTATCTTCAGCTTTAGTAAGTAATGTTAAAATGTTTTCCTAAGTGTGAAACTGATACATATTCATCACAATGGCTAAAGTGAAAAAATATTAAGTGTTGACTAGGATATGAAGCAATGAGAACTCATATATACAACTGATGAGATATCCTAGCCAACACCTGATATCTTCCCTCTTTTTCATTTTAGCCATTTTGATGTGTGTATAATAGTTTCTCATGTGTTTAATTTGCATTCCCTGATTGTTTAGTTTAAACACATATGTTGATTACTCAATTCTGTATATTTTTTGTGAAGTAAATGTTCAACTCTTACATATTTTTCTGTTAGGAGACAGGGTCTTGCTCTGTCACCCAGGCTGGCATGCAGTGGCACAATCACAGCTCACTACAGCCTCCATCTGCTGGGCTCAAGCAGTCCTTGAACTTCAGCCTCCTGAGTAAGTGGGACTGTAGGTGCACACCACCACGCCTGACTAATTTTTTCTATTTTTAGAAGAGATGGGGTTTTGCCATCCTGCTCAGGCTGGTGTCAAACTCCTGAGCTCAGGCAATCCACTCACCTTGGCTTCCCAAAATGCTGGAATTACAGGCATAAGCCATTGCATCTGGCCAGTAAGATTTCTTTATAGATGATGGTATGTTTCTGGGATGTTTTATTTCATTGATTGGTTTGTCTAGCCTTGTGTCTTAACTACTGTTGCTCTGTAATGGGATTTGATATTCGGTAGATCAAATCTTACCACCTTATTCATTTTAAAGTGTGCCTTGGCTATTTTTGTACCTTTGAATTTCAATATAAATTTTAGAATCAGTTTCTCAATTGCCATGAAAACCTGTTGTGATTTTAATTGCAATTATATTGAATTTAGATAAGTTTGGAGGTAATATCTTTATGGGATTCACTCATTAAATACATCAACTTGATATGTCTGCATTTATTTAGGTGCTTTTTTAATCATAACTCATAGTTTTATGTGTAGATGTCTGAAATATATATATATATATATAAATATAAATATGGGATTTGTATATTGGATTAAAAAATTTTTCTCAACTGATATTATTTAACTCTTTTTGACTTCTGTGCCCCAGTATAGAAATCCAGTTGATTTTTTTATATTAATATTGTATCAAGCAATCTTGCTGAATTCACCTATTGATTAAAATAATTTACGTGGGGATTCCTTTGAATTTGGGGTAGTCGTATGAGATAACCATTTCCCAATCTTAAAAAGTTTTAAGCCTTTCATAATTATGATATTTCCTGTATGCTTTTATAGATGTTAAGAAACTAGCTACCTTTTATTTCTTCTTTCCTAATGTTTATCATCAGTGTATTTGGATTTTATCCTACTTTTCTATATCGACTGAGATGATTGTATAACTTTTAATTTTCCTCTATTAATGTGGTAAATTTAGAACATAAACCCAATCTTGCATCCTAGAATAAAATCAATTTTGTTGTGCTGTTTTATTGCCTTATAAAGTATTTGATTTTATTTAGGAAGACTTTTTTTTTTAATATTGTGCTTTAGGTTCTGGGGTACATGTGCAGATCATGCAGGATTGTTGCATAGGTATACAAATGGCAATGTGGTTTGCTGCCTCCATCCCCCTGTCGCCTACATCTGGCATTTCTCCCCATGTTATCCCTCCCCAAACTCCCCACCCTGCCCACTGTTCCTCCTTTGCCCCACCCAACAGACTCCAGTGTGTGATGCTCCCCTCCCTGTGTCCACGTGTTCTGATCATTCAACAGCTGCCTGTGAGTGAGAACAATGCAGTGTTTGATTTTCTGTTCTTGTGTCAGTATACTGAGAATTATGGTTTCCAGATTCATGCATGTCCCTACAAAAAGACACAAACTCATCATTTTCTATGGCTGCATAGTATTCCATGGTGTACATGTGCCACATTTTCCTTGTCCAGCCTATCATCAATGGCCCTTTGGGTTGGTTCCAGGTCTTTGCTATTATAAACAGTGCCACTATGAACATATGTGTGCATGGGTCTTTATAATAGAATGATTTATAATCCTTTGGGTATACACTCAGTAATGGGATTGCTGGGTCAAATGGAATTTCTATTTCTAGGTCCTTGAGGAATCACCACACTGTCTTCCACAATGGTTGAACTAGTTTACACTCCCACCAACTGTGTAAAAGTCTTCCTGTTTCTCCACATCCTCTCCAGCATCTGTTGTCTCCAAATATTTTAATGAACGCCATTCTAACCAGCATGAGGTGGTTTGTCAATGTGGTTTTGATTTGCATTTCTCTAATAATCGGTGATGATGAGCATTTTTTCATGTTTATTGGCCTCATATGGCTTCTTTTGAGAATTGTCTGTTCATATCGTTCACCCACTTTTGGATGGGTTTGTTTTTTTCTTGTAAATCTGTTGTAGTTCTTTGTAGATTCTGGATATTAGCCCTTTGTCAGATAGGTAGATTGCAAAAATTTTTTCCTGTTCTGTTGGTTGCCAGTTCACTCTAACCATTGTTTCTTTTGCTGTACAGAAGGTCCGGAGTTTAATTAGGTCCCATTTGTCTATTTTGGCTTTTGTTGCCAATGCTGTTGGTGTTTTAGTCATGAAGTCCTTGCCTATGCCTATGATCTGAATGGCTTTGCCTAGGTTTTCTTCTAGGGTTTTTATGGCGTTAGGTCTTATGTTTAAGTCTTTAATCCATCTGGAGTTAATTTTAGTGTAAGGTGTCAGGAAGGGGTCCAGTTTCTGCTTTCTGCACACTGCTAGCCAGTTTTCCCAACACCATTTATTAAACAGGGAATCCTTTCCCCATTGCTCGTTTTTGTCAGGTTTGTCAAAGATCAGATGGTTGTAGATGTGTGACATTGCCTCCAGGGCCTCTGTTCTGTTCCATTGGTCTATATCTCCATTTTGATACCAATACCATGCTGTTTTGATTACTGTAGCCTTGCAGTATAGTTTGAAATCAGGTACCATGATGCCTCCAGCTTTGTTCTTTTTGCTTAGGATTGTCTTGGCTATGCGGGCTGTCTTTTGGTTCCATATGAAGTTTAAGGTGATAGTTTCCAGCTCTGTGAAGAAAGTCATTGGTAGCTTGATGGGGATAGCTTTGAATCTATAAATTACTTTGGGCAATATGGCCATTTTAACGATATTGATTCTTCCTAACCATGAGCACAGAATGTTTCTCCATCTGTTTTTGTCCTCTTATTTCGTTGAGCAGTGGTTTGTAGTTCTCCTTGAAGAGATCCTTTGTTAGTTGTATTCCTGGGTATTTTACTCTCGTCATAGCAATTGTGAATGGGAGTTTGCTCATGATTTGGCTCTCTGTTAGTCTTTTATTGGTGTATAGAAATGCTTGTGATTTCTGCGCATTGATTTTGTATCCTGAGAGTTTGCTGAAGTTGCTTACAGTTTAAGGAGATTTTGGGCTGAGATGATAGGGCTTTCCAAATATACAATCATGTCGTCTGCAAATAGAGACAATTTGACTTCCTCTTTTTCTAATTGAATACTCTTTTTTTTTTTCTTGCCTGATTTCTCTGGCTAGACCTTCCAATACTACATTGAATAGGAGTGGTGAGGAGAGGGCATCCTTGTTTTGTGCCAGATTTCAAAGGGAATGCTCCCAGTTTTTGCCCATTCAGTATGATATTGGCTGTAGGTTTGTCGTAAATGGCTTTTATTATTTTGAGATAAGTTCATTCAATACCTAGTTTATTGAGAGTTTTTAGCATAAAGAGCTGTTGAATTTTGTCAAAGGCCTTCTCTGCATCTATTGAGATAATCATGTGGTTTTTGTCTTTGGTTTGTTTATGTGGTGGATTATGTTTATAGACTTGCATATGTTGAACCAGCCTTGCATCCCTGGAATGAAGCCTACTTGATTGTGATGGATAAGCTTTTTGATGTGCTGTTGCAATCGGTTTGTGCCAGTATTTTGTTGAAGATTTTTGCATCTATGTTCATCATGGATATTGGCCTGAAGTTTTCTTTTTTCGTTGAGTCTCTGCCAGGTTTTGGTATCAGGATGATGTTGGTCTCATAAAATAATTTGGGAAGGATTCCCTCTTTTTGTATTGTTTGGAATAGTTTCAGAAGGAATGGTACCAGCTCCTCTTTTGTACATCTGATAGAATTCAGCTGTGAACCTGTCTGGATCTGGACTTTTTTTTGGTAGGTAGGCTATTAATTTCTGCCTCAACTTCAGCTCTTGTTATTGGCCTATTCAAGGTTTCAACTTCTTCCTGATTTAGGCTTGGGAGGGTGCAAGTGTCCAGGAATTTATCCATTTCTTCCAGATTTATTGGCTTACGTGCATGGAGTTGTTTGTAGTAATCTCTGATTGTAGTTTTTATTTCTGTGGAATCAGTGGTGATACCCCCTTTATCGTTTTTTATTGCATCTATTTGATTCTTCTCCCTTTTCTTTATTAATGTGGTTAGCGGTCTATTTTGTTGATCTTTTCAAAAAACCAGCTCCTGGATTTGATTTTTTTTTTTTTTTTTGCTTCAGTTCTGCTCTGATCTTAGTTATTTCTTGTCTTCTGCTAGGTTTTGAGTTTTTTTGATCTTCTCTAGCTCTTTCATTTTTGATGATAGGGTGTCAATTTTAGATCTTTCCTTCCTTCTCATGTGGGCATTTAATGCTATAAATTTCCCTCTAGACACTGCTTTAAATGTGTCCCAGAGATTCTGGTACGTTGTGTCTTTGTTCTCATTGGTTTCAAAGAACATCTTTATTTCTGCCTTCATTTCATTGTTTATCCTGTTGACATTCAGGAGCCAGTTGTTCAGTTTCCATGAAGCTGTGCGGTTCTGAGTTAGTGTGTTGATTCTGAGTTCTAATTTGATTGCCCTGTGGTCTGAGAGACTGTTATGATTTCTGTCCTTTTTCATTTGCTGAGGAGTGATTTATTTCCAATTATGTGGTCAATTTTAGAGTAGGTGTGATGTGGTGCTGAGAAAAATGTATATTCTGTGGGTTTGGGATGGAGATTTCTGTAGATGTCTGTTGGGTCCACTTGGTCCAGATCTGAGTTCAAGTCCTGAATATCCTTGTTAATTTTCTGTCTCATTGATCTGTCTAATATTGACAGTGGAGTGTTTAAGTCTCCCACTATTACTGTGTGGGAGTCTAAGTCTCTTTGTAGGTCGTTAAGAACTTGCTTTATGTATCTGGGTGATCCTGTACTGGGTGTGTATATATTTAGGATCGTTAGCTCTTCTTGATGCATTGATCCTTTTATCAATATTTAATGTATTTCTTTGTCTTTTTTGTTCTTTGTTGGTTTAAAGTCCATTTTATCAGAGACTAGGACTTCTGCTTTTTTTTTTTTTTTTTTCCTCTCCATTTGTTTGATATATCTTCCTCCCTCCCTTTATTTTGAGCCTATGTGTGTCCTTGCATGTGAGATGGGTTTCCTGAATACAGCACACTGATGGGTCTTGATTTGCCAGTCTGTGTCTTTTGATTGGAGCATTTAACCCATTTACATTTAAGGTTATTTTCATTGTGTCAATGGTCTTTACTATTTGGTACATTTTTGGAGTGGCTGATACTGGTTGTTCCTTCCTATGTTTAATGGTTCTTTCAGGAGCTCTTGTAAGGCAGGCCTCATGGTGATGAGATCTCTCAGCAATTGCTGGTTCATAAAGTATTTTCTTTCTTCTTTTCTTATGAAGCTCAGTTTGGCTGGATATGAAATTATAGATTGAAAGTTCTTTTCCTTAAGGATGTTGAATATGGCCCCCACTCTCTCTGGCTTGTAGGGATTCTGCGGAGAGATCTGCTGTGAGTCTGATGGGCTTCCCTTTGTGGGTAACCCAACCTTTGTCTATGGCTGCCCTTAGCATTTTTTCCTTCATTTCAACCCTGGTGTATCTGATGATTAAGTGCCTTGGCGTTGCTCTCCTTGAGGAATATCTTTATGGTGTTCTCTGTATTTCCTGGACTTGAATGGTGACCTGGCTTGCTAGGTTGGGTAAGATCTCCTGGATAATATCCTGAAGAGTGTTTTCCAGCTTGGATTCATTCTCTCCATCACATTCAGGTACACCTATCAAATGTAGATTAGGTCTTTTCACATAATCCCATATTTCTTGGAGGCTTTGTTCATTTCTTTTCACCATTTTTTCTCTATTCTTGCCTTCTTGTTTTATTTCATTGAGTTGATCTTCAATCTCTCATATCCTTTCTTCTGCTTGGTCGATTTGGCTATTGAAACTTGTATATGCTTCCCAAAGTTCTTGTGCTATGTTTTTCAGCTCCATCAAGTCATTTATATGCTTCTCTAAGCTGTTTATTGTAGTTAGCATCTCATCTAACCTTTTTTCTACGTTCTTAGTTTCTTTGCATTGGGTTAGCACCTGTTCTTTTAGCTCTGAGAAGTTTGTTATTACCCACCTTCTGAAGCCTGTTTCTGTCAATTCATCAGATTCATTCCCCATCCATCTTTGATCCCTAGCTAGTGAGGAGTTTTGATCCCTTGGAGGAGGAGAAGTGTTCTGGTTTTTGGTGTTTTCATCCTTTTTACGCTGATTTCTTCCCATCTTAGTGGCTTTATCTCCCTGTGATCTTTGTAGTTGGTGACTTTCAGATGACGTCTCTGAGTGGATGTCCTTTTTGTTGATGATGAAGTTATTTCTTCGTTTTTTAGTTTTCCCTCTAACAGACCTCTCTGCTGCAGGACTGCTGGAGGTCCACTCCAGACCCTGCTTGACTGGGGATCTCTGGTGGGGGCTGTAGAACAGTAAGGGTTGCTGCCTCTTTCTTCTGTTATCTTCGTCCCTGAAGGGTAGCTGTCAGATGTCAACCTGAGCTGTCCTTTATGAGGTGTCTTTTTGGGTATATGGAGGTCGGGGAGCTACTTGAGGAGACAGTCTGTCCCTTATAGGAGCTCAAGTGCTATGCTGGGAACTCTGTTCCATGCAGAGCTACTGGGCAGGTAGTTTTAAGTCTGCTGCAGTGGAACTCGTAAGTGCCTCTTTTCCCAAGTGCTCTGTACTAGGAAGGCCAGCTTAAGTTCCTGTCGTGCTGCTGCCTTTTTTTATAGATGCCCTGCCCCACGCAGTAGTCTAGTCACAGTCTGCCAGCAGAGGCGTGGCTGAGCTGCCACAGGCTCTGCCCAGCTGCTGTGTGAACAGCCTCAGTAGTGGCAGATTGCCTCAGTAGTTGTGGTCGCCCTTACCCCCACTGAGCTGGACCGTCCTGGGTTCAGCTGCCCTTGCTGAGAAACTCTGAATCCAGAGCATTTCAGATTGCTTGTTTTGTGGGGGTGGTACCTGCTGAGCCAGATCGCCTGGCTCCTTGTCTCTGCCCCCTCCATTTTAGTCGAATGGGTTGCTCTGTCTCCCAGGCGTTCCAGACGCCAGTTGAAATGGCCGCCCAGTTTTGTGAGTTTCTGTGCGCCAAGCAGGCACCAGCTGAAATGCCATGCTGAAAACTCCTGGCGCTTTTCAGCCCAGGAATCTCCTGGTCTGTGGGCAGTGAAAATTTGTTTGGAAATGGAGTGGGCACTCGCCCTCTGCATTGTTCTTGCTGGGAACTGCACTCTGGAGCTATTCCTATTTGGCCATCTTGGATCCTCCCCCCGTTTTTTTTTTTTTTTCTTCCCTAATGTCCTTAGAAGCTTTCAGATTATTCAGGTTACAAAAACTGAGTTGTGGAATGTTTTTTCTTTTTTTTTTCTGTTTTCATGAAGAGTTTATATAAGATCAGCAACATTTCTTTCATAAATTCAAACTCTAGATCTAGAGTTTTCTTTGTAGGCAGTTTTTAAATTCTGGGTTCAACTTCTCTCATTGTTTGACTTTTCGGATTTTGTTTCTTCCATGTCAGTTTTGTTTAGTACATATTTAGGAGTTTCTCTGATTCAAAATTTTCAAATATATTGAAATTAGAGATTATAACATTGTCTTTTAATCTCTCTAGTCCCTGTAGTATGTCCTTTTTTTAATTCCTGATTTTTATAATTTTTTTATCTCTTTTCTTTTATTGCTGCATCAGTCTTACCAGGGAGTTATCAATCTTACTAATCATTTAAATGAACTCAATTTGACTTTATCCTTTCTAGTGCATATTTTTCCCCACTTCCTTAAATTCTGCTGGCTGTTTACATCCTACTTTATTTTTTGGATTAAATATGCTGGGGTTTTTTTTTTTTTTTTTT
>NW_016107551.1:1313314-1319181 GCF_001604975.1 Cebus imitator | reverse complement strand
GTTATGTACTGATTTGCAGCCCTTCTGTGTGTGTGTGTGTGTGTGTGTGTGTGTGTGTGCGCACGTGCCAAAAATCATATCACCTGTGAATAAATATAATTTTACTTCTTTTCTGTTAATATGCATTTTATTTTTCTTACCTTATCACACATGGTAAGACTTCCAGAATGATGTTGAATTGAAAAAGGTAGTGCAGACATTTTTGCCTCATTCCCGATCTGCTGGATAAAGCATTGAGTCTTTCACTTCTGAGTATAATGTTAGCTATAAGTTTTTCTTCCATGTTCTTGATCATATTGAAAAAGTTCCATTCTCTTCTTCGTTTTTTGAGATTTTAAAAATTAGGAAAATATGTTACGTTTTATTCAGATGTTTTTTTTCTGCATCTATTGAAATGATTATTTGATTTTTGTCTTTGGATCTAATTCACTAGTGAAAGCACACAGGCTAGGAGTTTTCTTAATGGGAAGGTTTTTAACTGCAGATTTAAAAGTATTATAGATACAAGACTATTCTGCTTGGTTTTAAAAGTGTCTACTTGGGTGAACTTTGATCATTTGTGTCAAATTTATCAGCAGAATGTGGTATGTAATCTCTTATTTTCCTTTTAATATCATATTTGTAGGATTTGAAATTATATTCACTCCTTCATTTCTGTTATTCATAATTTATGGTTTTTCCAGTTTTCTTGATTGGTCTGACTTGTAGTTTGAAAAGATCCATAACTACTAAAGACCAGCTTTCTATTCATTGATTGCTATTATTTTTCTGTTTCATTGATTTCTGATTTCATACTTATTTTTACTATTTTAAATTTGCTTTTTTTAGTTTTTTAATGTAAAAGCTGAGATAATTGATTTAAGACCTTTCTTCTTTTCTAATACAGGCATTCAGTGATACAAATTTTCCCCTAAGTATTGTTTTTGTGATATTCTACACACTATGCTATATTGTACTTTTAATTTTCCTTTTGATTTTTTTTCTTTTACCCATGGATAATTTAGTAATGAGTTAATATAATTTCCAAACACTTGGGGATTTTCCTGGGATCTGTCTTTTATTAGTTTTTGCTTTATGGTCAGATACTATATTTTGTGTGGTTTGAATCCTTTGTCATCTTTTTTTCAGTTTATTTTGTTTATGCGCTAAAAAAATGGCATACATTTACAGCGTACATGTTTTGATACATGCATACATTGCATATATCAAATGGCTAAATCAAGCTAATTAACATATCTATGACCTAATATATATATCATTTTATGCATACCTTGAGAACACTTGATTACTCTCAGCAATTTAAGTAAATTTTTAAAATTTTACATAAAAATTTGCTTAAAAATATATTTACTTAAAAATACAGTGTTACTATAGTAGTTATGTTGTACAATATGGGTCCTTTTGAATTTATTGAGGTTTGTTTTATGGCCCCAAATATGGTCTGTCTTGTCAGTATACTGTGTGTACTTCACAAGAATGTGTATTCTGCTGTTGTGTGGAATATTTTATAACTGTCAGTCAGGTCAAGTTGCCTGTGTTCAAGTTTAGTAGATACTTGCTGGTTTTTCTGCCTGCTTGCCTTTATCAAATAAATAAGGGTATTGAATCTGCAGCTATAATTATGGGCTTGTTTATTCCTTCTTGGATTTTTATCCCAGTTTTTGCTCCATGTAATTTGAAGCTCTCTTGTTAGGTACATAAACCTTTGGAATTGTTATTTCTTCTTGATTATTTGACTTTTGTCATTATGAAATGACCTTTATTCTTGGTAATATCCTTTGCTCTGAATTTTACTTTGTTTATAATAGAAGAGTAATTTCAGCATTTTTGGCTACTTTTGTAGTATAATATTTTCTGATCCTTTTACTTTTTACATATTTGGTTCTTTAAGATGTGTTTCTTGTGGGCAGCATGTAGGAGTCTTATTTGTTAATCCGATCTGACCTGCTTTTTACTTGGGATACAAAAGCACTTTACATTTAATGTGGTTGTTGATATGGTTAGGTTTGAATCTGTTACCCTGCTACTTATTTTTTCTCTTTTGTTGTACTTTTTTTTTTTTTTCCTTTTTCAGCCATCTTTTAGACTAATAAGTTTTTTTATGATTCCATTTTATCTCCTTTATGGCTTATAAGCTAATTTATTTTAGTAGTTGTTTTAGTCAGTAGTCTATATCTTTCAGTTATCACAGTGTCCATTCAAGTGGTATTATACTATTTAACATTTAATATAAATGTTAATCCTTGTAATATTAGCATTTCTCATCTCCTGGTCTTTATGCTATCTTAGTTTTATATATGTTATAAACCTCACAAGTAATTCTTATGATTTGTGTTTAATAGTCAATTATATTAGACTGAAATAAGAAATACATATTTACCCAAGTAGTTACCTTTTGTAGGTTCTACATTCCTTTGTGTAGATCAAGATTTCTATCTGGTATAATCCTGCTTGTAACAAAAGGACTGACTTTAAGCTTTCTTTTTATTTAATTTTTTTTTACTTTAAGTTCTGGGATACATGTGCTGAACGTGCAGGTTTGCTACATAGGTATACATGTGCCATGGTGGTTTGCTGCAGCCATCAACCTGTCATCTAGGTTTTAAGCCCCGCATGCTAAGCTTTCTTTTAGTGAGGATCTGCTTTCTTCAAGTTTTTATATGTTTGAAAGCATCTTTATTTGTCTTTGTTTTTGAAAGCCTTTTTTTTTTTCTTCCTGGTATAGAATTCCAGGTTGACTTTTTATATCTTTTAATACTTCAAAGATGATACTCTGTTGTCTTCTTGTTTCCATTAGTTCTAACAAGAAATTTGATGACATTCTTATATTTGTTCCTCTTATCATTGCTTTTTTACTCTTGTTACTTTCGAGATTTTCTATTTATCACTGGTTTTGAGCATATGTGGTTCTTCAGTGTAGTGTTCTTCATGTTTCTTGTGGTTGGGGCTCATTGAGCTTATTTTGTAGTTTTTATTTTGAAAAATTTTCAATAATTCTTCAAATATTTATTCAGTTCTTTCTCTCTCCTCTCTCAAAGGGACTGAAATTACAGGTACACTAGGCTGCTTAAAATTGCTTCACCTATCACGGTGCTCTTTCATTTCTGGATTCTTTTTCCTCTCCGTGTTTTGATTGAGATAGTTTCTATTGCAATGTCTTCAAGTTTATTAGTCTCTTTGCGATAATGTCTAATATGTTGTTGGTCCCATCCAGCATACTTCCAAGATTTATTTTTATTTTTTTATAGAGAGAGTGTCTCACTATGTTGCCCAGGTTGGTCTTGAACTCCCAGGCTCAAGTGATTTCCCCCATCTTTGTCCCCCAAGGTGCTGGGATTGCAGGTATGAGTGACGATGCCCAGCTGTCATCCAATGCACTTTGCATCTCAGACATTGTTATGTGTCCCCAGAATTTTGATTTGGGTCTTCAAATGTTTTTTCCTTGTCTCTACCTGACTGCTTTGAATACATGGATTGCAGTTATAATAAATGTTTTAATACCCTTCACTGATAGTTTTGATAGCTTTGTCAGTTCTGGATTGGTTTAAATTAATTATTCTCCTCCTTATGGATTGTGCTTTCTTGCCTCTTTGCATGACTGATAATCTTAGGTTAGATGGTAGATATTTGAATTTTGCCTTGTTGGATACTGTATACTTTTGTGTTCTTAACAGTCTTGAGCTTTGTTATGGGATGCATTTATGTTATGTGGAAACAGTTTTTGTTGTTGTTGTTTTTCTGGTCTTGCTTTTATGATTTGTTAGGTGGATTTGGAGCAGTCCTCTAAGATGAATTACTCCCCGTTACTGAGGCAAAACCTTCCAGCATATCCAACACCCTGTGAATTGTGAGGTTTTCCATTCAGGCTTTTGGGAGCAGGCACTATTTCTTGTCCTTTAGATGATTTCCCCCAACCTCTAGTTTTTTTTTTTTTTTACAGACAGGTACTGATTGGTATCCTGCTGAATACTTGAGGGGGATCCTTTGAAGAACTTTGATCTTTGCAGCTCTCTTCATTTTGTCCAATGAATTCTGGCTGCCCTGGTTTCCTGAGACTCTCAGCTTTGTCTCCTGAACTCAGGGAAACTGCTGGGCTGCTCACTTTGTTCCCCATGTATCTTCGCCTAGATACTCTTAAGGCAATAACCTGGGGTAATCATAGCATGATAGGGCTCACGTTGCTTGTCTCCCATCTCCTTTCATTGCATGATGCCCAGTGGCTTGAAAATCATTGTTTTATACATTTTGTCTTTTTGTTTGTTTGCTTTTGGTCATTTTGGGCAGGATTGCAAATCTGTTTCTGGTTACTCCATCTTGGCCAGAAGGGGAAGTTCTTTTTCCTTTATTTAAAAGTGTTCCAAATATACTATTATTTTATGTAGTAAAAATTATTTGTATATATGGAGTTGTGATATTTTTAGAGTGTTATTACTGGTAGAAATGGAAACAGGCGCATAAGGTAAGGGACTTGTTTAACGTATTCTTAGTAATAGTAGTATGATTAGGACACAGCCAGCGCTTTTTAACTCTAGATCCCATGCTTTTTCTGTGATAGTGTGTGTTTTGTTTTTCTGAATTCACTGAAAATATTTTCCACAATATACAAAACAAATCAATGGCAGGACGATTCATGCAAGATTGACTTCTGTTAGAGATACTATTTGTTTTCCTCCTCATTATCTTCGTTATGGCTCTCAGCAGTTGATTCTTCTTATGTTACATTTTACCTTCTCTGTAATCATGGTAGATAGAAGCATTCTTTCATATTTTGTGACAT
Organism: Cebus imitator; assembly: GCF_001604975.1. Taxonomy (NCBI): domain Eukaryota; kingdom Metazoa; phylum Chordata; class Mammalia; order Primates; family Cebidae; genus Cebus; species Cebus imitator. The sequence goes on along the minus strand of NW_016107551.1, from coordinate 1,314,404 downwards.
TGTCATGATGCATTATATATTCACCACCATGATGGTGTTAGATTTGCCCACCTGGTCAAGTCTGAAGATTTTAAAGTTGGAATACTTTAATACTGCTTCTCTCAGAAAAGCATTGAGTTTTGAGAACAGTGAAGAAGGAATTGAAAATCGGGTCATTTTTAAAAAAGCATTTACTTAAGGCAATAGATTTAGGAATTTTCATTTGAAAAGCATATATGCTTTTCTTCTAAAGTAAATGAAGGCCAGCAGTTCCTACTGAGAGAGAGTTACATAGTAAAATAGTTTAAGATACCATTATGAAGCTCACTTTCTATTTTAATATTGAAATAAATAGTGTAATTGTTTTTTCAAAAATATTTATTATGTTCTTTGTCTCCTAACAACTCTGTTAGGGAGGTTAGAGAGATTGGTCTGACATAAACTATCTTGGGTAGGAAATGTGTCTAGTAGGTAACACGTGAACCTATATAACCAATTTAGGGTTGGAAATGGTAAGAGATACAGACAATGGGCTCCGAGTTCGCTAAGATTTTAGCAGTTAGAGCATTATTTCTTCATCTTTATACTCTGGCTTTTCTTAGCTTGGTTTGCTTTTAAACATTTTCCTCTTACAGGTTTTTTTTTTTTCTTTTTTTCCTGACTTCCTCTACTATGCACATTGACTCACAATGTGGTTTTAAGCTGTATTGCAAATATGAATATGCATCTATTCAATAAGCTGTCACTTACATGTTGGCTAATACTTGTTTAGCTGCCAAATAATTTATATATAGTAAGGCCTTAAGCTGGGGATTGGAACTTTCGTAGATGTTTGTGTTTGAGAATAAAGATAGTTTAGATAGTTCAGCTTATATAATCTTCCATAACCAATATTAGGGTACTTCACTGGAAAATAATATCTTCACAAGAGGTTTATTTTGCCTAACAGTAGACTTGTTAATTCAGTGTTTGTCAATAATTGACATTTACTGTCAGTTACCTACGGGTTTTTTGTTTGTTTGTTTTTTTTTTTTTTTTTTTTTTTTTTTTTTTGTTTTTTTTTTTTTTTTTTTTTTTTATTTTGGATGGCAGAGCCAATATGATTTGTAGA
>NW_016107551.1:1311246-1313293 GCF_001604975.1 Cebus imitator | reverse complement strand
CTTGTTGCCCAGGCTGGAGTGCAATGGCATGATCTTGGCTCACTGCAGCCTCTGCCTCCTGGGTTCAAGCAATTCTCCTGCCTCAGCCTCCCAAGCAGCTGGAATTACAGGCACCTGCCACCATGCCCAGCTAATTTCTGTATTTTTAGTGGAGACAAGGTTTTACCATGTTGGCCAGGCTGGTCTCCTGATCTCTGATAATCCACCCACCTCAGCCTCCCAAAGTGCTGGGATTACAGGCTTGAGCCACTGTGCCTGGCTGTTACCTACTTTTTTCATACAGTTTATTTTTTAGACACTTGATTTTGCAGTTTTTGAAACATGCTACTAGAGAAAAAGGGATCAGGGATATCAAATTACCACACCTAACCATGGTAAATATAGCCCTAAATCTGTTCCTGGTATTAGGCTTTTCTGCCTTCTTTTTCCCTTTGAGACAGAGTTTCACTCTGTCACCTAGGCTGTATTGCAGTGGTGCAATCATGGCTTACTGCAGCCTCAACCTCCCGGGCTCAACCAATCCTCCTGCCTCAGCCTCCTGAATAGCTGGGACTATAGTCACAGGCCACCATGCCCAGTTAAATTTTTTGTAGAAATGGAGTTTCACCATGTTTCCCAGGCTGGTGTTGAACTCCTGGGCTCAAGTGATCCTCTCACCCTGACCTCCCAAAGTGCTGCCATTACAGGAGTGAGCCTCTGTCTCTATGTCTGTTTTACGTTCTAATGTACTCTATTTCTCTCTGTTCATTAATCTCATGACATAAGTCTCTGGTCTGTGTCTCTGATGCTTACCTTGATTGTGACCATATCTTTATGTTTAGTAGTTGCATCTTTACTCAGTGGGAGGTACCTAAGCAAGTTTAAGCAATGTAAAGTTTAAGATTATGTTATGTTCTTTCAATTTTATTTTTCAGAAATGGGTTCAGTTTAGGTTATCTAAATTTAGAAGTAAAGGTAGTTATTGTTAAATTATCTCAGGAAAGATTTACAAAAATTAACCAATAGTTTAATCACCATTCTTTTCCAGGATTTATAGAGAAATAAATTGTGCTTAACATAGAGTCCATATATTGGATTAAGGAATGGATCTGAGAATCACTTAAAATTTTGTGGGCTTGACCTTCTGTGCCTTTATTTTTTAAATTGGTGTACCCATTTGATTTGCTGTGGAAGCTCAAAGGGTAGGGACATTTTTTTTTTTTTTTTCTGTTTAGTGTTTTATCTCAAGTGCTTGGAACAGTGGCTGATAGAAGGAGCTCAGCAAATGTTTACTGAATGAATGCATCTATAGATAACCTTCTCTTTATGTTTCTAGAGTCAATATGTCAATAACTAGTGCTGAAGCTATAAGGGCTGACAAATCTCTGCCCTCAAGGTGCTTATATCTATTGGAGAAAATACACAAAGTGCAATTTATGATAATATTTTAATTGGTTATTATATGCTCTTCTAGACAACGAGTGCCTTGAGGGCAGATACTTTGTCTAATCTTCGTGTGTTTTTGTATGCCTAGCTCAATACTGACATATAGTAATTGTCACTTATTTAGTGTTTAGTGAAGTAGAAAATTTTAATAGCCTTCATATACCAAATTCAAGTTGGTGTTTATGTTATAAATTTATCTTTTACAATAATGAACTCTCTCCCCATGGTTCTTGGTCTTAGAGAATTCATTGGTTTATTTTGGATGTTAGTAATGAGGGAGACCTTTTACAGAAACTTTTGTCTGTTTTTTGACTTTTTGGTATGAGTTATAGGCCAAAGGAAAGTTTTCATCACATCTGTGTTTTTTGCATTTCTGATACAATCTAATGGTGATCTACAGGTGAAGTAGTGTGACTGTATTTTTCAAACACGAGCACCTTCATGTGTTGTCTTGTGTGCCTGTTGTTTTGTCAGAGTGCCTTCTTGGGCTGTTAATTCATTCTGCTCTGGTAAGTCCTTACCTTTCTGCTGCCTGCACCTTCTGTACTGCCCTATTGCCCTTAGTTTTGGTGTTCTTCTTTTAAGGTGTTTGAAGGTTATCCTTTTTTTTTTTTTTTTTTTT
>NW_016107551.1:1297798-1311222 GCF_001604975.1 Cebus imitator | reverse complement strand
TTTTTTTTTCCTAAGAATGTTTGGACATTGCATTTCTGTATTGCTTCTAAATGTGTTCAGTTGGTGGTTCCCTATCTAATGGTCTAGATTATTAATGAGTCCATCACTTAAATAAGGGTTTTATATATTGTTTGTATCAGCACCAGGATGAATGGTAGTAATCAATTTGTAACATGACTAAGTGTATTTACTTAGTACATACCATGCACTTTACTCTGCGTTTTCCATTTATTCCCTACAATAACTGATGCAAACAATTATGCCCATGTTGCCCAAGAACTCTGCAGTAACTACTCAGATAGGAATTTATTTATGAAATACAGTGTCTAGAAATACCAATACCACAAAAACTTTAACATTGTGTAAGTAATATATTTGAAATTATCGTAGCTGCTAATATAATTGCTTTTGTCATTAGTTTCCAAATAAATCGGTTACATGATCATACTACTTAAATGATATTCATTTTCTCTGTATGGTTTCTTGAAACATTTGGACTAACTTTAACAGTTCCATTAGTTATATATAAGAAGTAAAAATGTTATTGGCCTTTGTAATAGTAACCCTAAGCTAAAGAGAGGACTATGGAGATTGGTTAGAAGATGTATGTTTCTTAAAAATGTGGAGGAAAGGTGGAGCGTGGTGGCTCATGCTTTTAATCCCAGTAATTTGGGAGACTGAGGTAGGTGGATTGCTTGAATCCAAGAGTTAGAGATCAGCCTGGACGATATGGCGAAACCCCACCTCTACCAAAACAAACAAACAAAAACAGATTAGCCGGGTGTGACGGTGTGCACCTGTATTCACAGCTACTTGGGATGCTGAGGTTGGGAGGATGGCTTGAGACTGGGTGGTTGAGGCCGTAGTGAGCTGTGATCACATCACTGCACTCCATCCTGGGCGACAGAACAAGACCCTGTCTCATAAAACCTCAAAGAAAGATGATTTTTGCATTTTTAGAATTCTGAATACAAACTATCAGTCAAATAAAAAGGCAGAATAATGGTAATTTCAGACCTCATAGCCTTAAAAAATTACTATTACCATATTGAGTACCTTTTCTCAGCAAAGTTTTACAAGATGTGCTCCATCAGAATAAAGAAGTAAACCAGGGAAAAATAAAGCACAGGGCCCAGGAACTGGGGAACCCATTGAAGAGAGCACTGAGGGAGAATGGACAGGATGACAGTGAAGGGAAGTCTCGGGATGGCAGCCACGTGACAGACGTGAGCAGGGATGTGAGATGACTTCCGAAGAGATGGTTCATGGGAAAATGATCCTGCTATGTGGAAAATCATTGAGAAGCTGTTGAAGGGTTTAACTTAGAAATAGGTACATAGAAAAGAAGGCAAATGGGGAGAAAATAGAATTTTTAAATTCAGAAAACACCCCAGGAACATGTCCATGGAAGGAAATATGATCTTAGTAAGCTATCTGAGTCAACATTGAACATTATTTCCATATAGATACTTATCTCTCTATATAAATGATCATTTATATAGCGAGATACATAAAATATATCTATATAATTAAAAATCTATATAAAATAGTTTATTATATTTATATTGGAAATAAAGGAAAGGAGATTGGTTAGGAGATGTGGTTTGTCAGAGTTAAATCATCTTCCACAGTAACCAATAGCTAATGTGTAGATTTGGTAAATCATGAAATTGCAGGATTAGCATATTATATTATTTAGTAATATGGAAGTAAATGCTGTAAGAAATAGTTTAAATGGTTGAAAGTGATTTCCTCTCAGGAGCCATACGTGGGGATGGGGCAGTGGAATACTATATTCAAAATGAGCTTTTTAATACTGTTTGACTTATTAAAGCTGTGCTTATATTATTGCCATACATGTTGCATGAGCTGCCAATTCTATTGGACATATTAAAATATGCAGAATTAAAGCTCAGTGCCTTCTTGTATAATAACAAAACAGCTCTAGCTCATCAGGCATATTTTGCCAATTAGTTTAATGAGTCAGGGTTCTTGAAATAGTAATATGCCCCCTTATGAGGCACTTTTGTTTTTATCTGCATCTGGTGGTATTATGCTAAAGGATAGTATTATAATGGGGGTCTAAGACACAGTCTTTATGATTACTACACACACAAGGTTGCAGGCTTTCTTTCTTTAAAGAGGAAGCTTTTTTGATCATTACTAATGTATTTGTTTTCTAATCTTTTAGTCATGATAATAGTTAAATGTATTGTTATAGCTTTTTGTAATCTTTTTGGCATTAGGAAATACCGAGTGGGAATTTTTCAGATAACAAGGAATTAGGATAATTAGAGTTTTCTTGCCAATTTTGCATTCATAGCAAAGTTAGTCAATTAATTATGGCAATTGCATAAAGCATTTAAGATACAATTAAGCTTAACCAAACAGGTGGTTGCTTTACCTAGTTTTGTACCTCAAAAAGTCAGGCATTAAAAAAGAGACAATGAAAGCGGAATTAATGATTTATCCTAATGTTTCCTGTTGATTTAGAAGATGACTAAAATGCCCATCTACCTAAAACATAAAAAGTATTAACACAGAGGAAAACTTCCAGAAAGCCAGTTGTTGCTCTGTAATACCTGGACTAGATGCAGACTTAGTGACAAATGCCTTTATGTTAAGCATCTGGTGATTAATTCTACAAAGTTTCTTAACTTGTAATTTTTTCATGTTTTCTTTCTTCTCGTCCTCCTTCTCTCCCCTCACCCACCCTCCCCATGACATGATTACCATGAAATACTTTAAAAGGACTCATCAGTAACTAATTTTATTTTTTTTATTTATTTTTTTTTTTTGTATTAAGCTTTTAAACTCAGTTTTTTAAGCATCGCATTTTTTGTACTTTCTAAATTTTTGTCTCTGAAAAATGTATTGGAAAGGGCTATTTGTGTATGTGTGATAGGAGGTAACGAGAATTAGAACAATATGTATGGAGCACCTGCCACTCAAAATACGTTAACTTTCTGTCCTATAAAATATTTTTAATATCACAGTGGGAGTGGTTTAGAATCAAATTTAAGTGTAGCTTAGAATCAGATTTCAATTAAAAACTGAAATATACCTGTTCGGAAGCAGAATCTAGGGATGTTGTAATATTGAGTATGTATGTATTGCTGTTTAAGGGGAAGCTGGGGTAGATGTGTGCATATACATGCTGTCACACAGCTTTGTCTTCACCTGTCTTTTCTTATGAGAGTAAGCATTTGAAAGAGGTTCAGGTAAAATAATGGCACTGTGTTAGTTCTGTCAGTATGTTGAAGCTGTGCTAAAACTGTTTTCCCTTATGTTTTGCTAATCCTTAATGAGAGAAGCAAATTGACAGGTGACATAGTAGCTTTTCTGTTAAGAAGTCAAATGCTTGATGGTGTTTTATGGTATAAATCTTTCATATTCAGAGCCCAATGAAACCTCAGATTTATTATTTATTAAATCGAGCTTTTTGGAAGTAATTTATTTCTGCTACTTGCTGATTTTTTTTTTTTTAAATATAGACAGTTGTAAAAGCTGTAGCAGAGTTTAATTTCTTGATGAATTATGAAAGTGCTCTAGAGTTTACCATTTAATTTGTGAGGTAGTGTGAATAAAATATTTTTTGGTGGAGATGCAGAGATTTTTAAAGCATGGTAAATCTGATTCCTTGATTTCTATTACAATATTTTCTTGATTTTTTTTTTAATGCCCACAAAACTTATTAAAGGAAGAGTGTCAGTGGCTTTTTTTTCTAAATGAAATGTCCTTTAAATATGACCTCAAAAATACAATACCCAGGATCTGTTTTTTCTTTCCTTAAAAATAGTTATATATGTTGAACAATATTGCATTAAGACATATGCTTACTCTAGCACTTCTGCCAGTAACGTTTCTAGTTTCCTTTTACACTTGTTCCTTATATGAAACAATCCCACTACTTATTTGACCTATGTTAGGGTAATGACCACTCAATCTTAAACTTTTTTTCATTTGTATTGAATTTCCTCACCCTCTCATTCTATTGTCCTTCCAGAATTAAGGGTAAAACCATATAAAATTAACACAGCCTTTCCAGGGATAATAATTTCTCCCCATTTTTGAAAAAATACAGAAAAGTCCTAATTCAAGCCACCAGAGGAACATTTTGATAGAACGAAAACTAAAACCTGAAAATTTGCTCCTTGCTACAAAGGCTTATCAACTTTTTGCATGGAGGATGAATAATTTATAGGTCATAATCACTGAATTTGTAATTAAAAATGATAAGTAAAAAATAAAATTATTCCATGGAATATAAAAATATTTGGGATTTCTTTGCAAGATTAGTTTGTAGATTTTATGAAATACAGAATTAAAAGCAGCTCTATTTCTTTTGTAAGTATAACATTATAAAATAATTGTAATATCATAAGGAACAAAAAACAGATCTCTTATAGTAAGAATTAGAATTTCCCAGTTGAAACTTTCATTTGTGCAAGACGTGCTTCTTAGGGTTTATGGAGTTAGAGTTTCTTTTTGTGTCACTTTTCATGGACTACTTTTGGTTCTGCTGTTTACCTCACACGTGCCTGATTGACATTATGATGCATTCGTGTGGAAATTATGAAAACGTTGTTTTCATGCAGCTGTCCTGTTGTCACAAAAGAACTTCACTGCATGAAAAGCAAACATATCATTCAGTAGACAATGCTTAATCTGTTCAGGAGCCCGAACCTATTGCTGTTCAATGACAGAAGAAAGGAGAGGGATTAATTTGAAGATGCTTGTGCATGACATATGGTAATTTCGCCATAGGAAGGAAGTGTCAAATGGTGACCTCTAAATCTTAACATTGACCTCCAGTTGTAGAATGTGTGTGCCATACGGTCCCTTTGCTTTTTCATATGATAATTTAAGCTGAAACATTTTCTTGGCAACATAACTTTATTGGGGGTGGGTATGGAGTGAATTGGTACCTCTATAAGAATTACAAAATTCACAAAACCTTTTTTAGTGTATGAGGCATTTTAAAATAATTTTTAAAAAACACTACAATGAACGAACCTGTTAGGATTCTATGAGTTAAACATGGTATATATGGTATATATATATTCTTTGCAAGTTGGGATATTTTAAATTGGGTTTTCATAAAAGTGTGAAAAGTTGAAGTGATCTCGGTGAATATTGGTTTGTAAATTTAAAAATAATTTACACATAATGTCAGAGAATAAACTATTAGAAAAATGTAACTGGTAATATGAAGACCAACATCAAGCTTTTTCATTAAGTGATACATTTTAAAAATTGAATAACATTTTTGCTAGTTTTTAATGTTGTCATTTTTTCATTATGGCTTTAGTTGTTTTAGAGCTACGTTTTGTATTAGTCAATACATTTATCAGAATATTAGGTTTTCACTTTAAGAGGAATTTGAACTTTATTGTGATTACTGTTCAATAAAATATATCATTTTTCTGCTGTAATCTTTAATGATCATGCCCTTCTGATGAAAACATCGTTTCAGTTCCACATTCTCTGTTTTGCCAACTTTGTTTTTCATTCTTCACTAATACTAAGCGTTTTTTCAGAAACTGCTGTACCTCAATTCTCTCCTCTTTATTTCTTCTCTTTTCCTCTGCAAGTTGCTGCACCTGTCGTTTCCGCTCGGTCTGATGCTGATCACTCTGGCTCTGACCCTGCTTCTGCTCCTGCTTTACATACCTGTTTCTTAGTAAATGAAGGTATCTCTCTCAACTTCCTAACAACTTTCTCTCAATCTGTGCTTTATTCTAACAGACCTGTTCTTTTTATCTGAGTTATACATTCATCTGCTTTGTTATGTATGAGATTCTGAAGTTCCCATTTTATGACTTTATTTGCTAATGTCAATGCCAAGAGCCAGTTATAAAAATGTAACGTTACCCCTGGCTGGTATAAATCATGTTTCCTATAATCTAAAAAATTGTTAAGGAAGTGCAAATATGCCAACCGTTGATGTAAAGTCAGTGTTAAAGGTGGATTGGTTTTTGTAATGATGTTGGCCATGTGATCTCTGGCATTAGAGCTAATGAATTTATTTTATGTATCATTACTTGGTGACAGACACACTTTGCTCTCTTTACACGGTTGTTTATGCTAGTTAGAGGGAGTTGTTAGGGAGTTTCTTAATTAACATTCTCATTGTAAAAGTCTTCAGATTGAATATTGGCATCAGTAATTATAGACCGATAGGAATTCACCTGTTCTCCTAGTTTTCTGTTTTAGGCTCAGGCAAAAATTCATTATTTCAGTATTTAAGGTGTAGTTGGGCTACCATATTATCTCTATGGGGTAACACAAGTCAAAAATATTTTTGGAGCTCTGAAAATGGGAATTGGATCTACAAACCTTTATTCCATAAGACTTTCTAGGATTATTTGTACTGCCTGGAAGCTTAATGAAACGTGAGCTCTGAGTTAAATCCACTGTCTTCATTGTGTTCGTAGTTACCACTTTGCATAATAAGGAAGAAATTTTCAAAATCAAAACTATAACAGGAAAACCTGGCTCTTCATGAAAAAGCAATATTACTAGTCCATTCAAATGGAAGGAACGTTGCAATGTCTATAAAGTACAGAGCCCATGTAGCAAGTACCACTCCTTTGGAAAGAAAACATGGGGACTTAAAAGTATAACTTTATTTTTGGTTTCCTTGTCATAGAACTGTACTAAGGTTTGTATGTTAAGACTGAATTTTAGCAAAAATAATTACGGTCACATTTGTTACAATATTTGTTAATTCAAAAATACACTTAGATTTTGGGCCTTGGTGAGAATCATCATCATGCTAAAATTTAGCTCATGAATATACTTTATACTTATATGAAATATTGAAATACTTTAGGAAATGACCAGGTATATGCATACATGTATATATAAAGTGTATCTCCCTCTATTGTAAATAAGTTATAATCTAAAATATGTTCCCATCACCTTAAGTAATGTAATGACATGTTTATTATCAGTTGATGAGAATTTTCTCACTAAAAGGATGAATCTTTAGATAAGTGACTTGTCAGTTTCTCTCTCTCCCTCTCTCACTCACTCACTCCCTTTAACAATTCCAATAATTATTTAAAGTTTTATGGTAAGGTTTTTGTCGTTATTTTAAGAAGATTACAGTTTAGCTTATTTCAAAACACTGCTTTGCTAAAATTCTGTGTTCACAGATATTTCACCTTGTAATATGATAGCAGACAGTTTGCAGCCATCCTTGATAACTTGTCTTTATTATCCCTAGGAAGTAATGGTAACTTTCATGGGTTAATAGTGGCCTCATCTATAATTTGATAAGAGGCATTTGTTGTATATATATTTTTCACATACCTTTAAAATAGGGTTGAAGTGATTATTTGAGCATGTCTGTTATCTAATACTTTTAAATATTGCACTGGCATACAGTATTTATCTTTTTTCCTATAATCAAGTTCCATATTGTGAATTAGAATTTTAGAAAAAGTAACTTTTATTCCCATAGATTGGTTTAACCATGTTTAAGATTTTATAAATTTTGAATCGTCAGATTTTTATTTTGTGGAATGTCTGAATTCATTTTTTTTCTCTCAGAATTGTGGGTTATGTTACTTAGATCAGTTATGATTGTGATGAAATAACTGATTCATTTTGTAAGAAAAGGGGTCAGTAAGTACCTTAATGAGAGGTCCTCTGACAGAAAGGGAGGACATCTCTTTTGGCTGAACAATAGTAACACACAGAGCGCCATAAGTGACATAAACCTATCTTTGGATATCTGTGTGAATGCCCTTTTAACTGACAGTGGTTTCAAGTCTATTGCTCTGATACGTCTTTATTTCTGTGTTTTACCATTCTTTAATATGTTTTATCTTAGAGGGACTGTTAAGAAATGTGTTTTTCTTGTGAATTTGGATATACTTCCTTTGGAAATTCATTTGTTTTAAGATGTTGAGAATTCTCATAGGCACCAATTACATGATTTAGGGATGAAATACATTTAGTATAATTCCTTGTACAAATGTCTACTGTTAAATTAAAATCATTTGTAATATAACTTAGCATACCTGCCTTTTTTTTGTTTTTGGTATGCTTACATAAAGACCTTTTGACTTAGGGAATGGCAAAATGTTTTAAGTGTTTTTAACATATGACATTTTTTGACAGGTTGGAGTCAGTTAGCTGCTATGCACTGTGTTATGCTGCCAGACCTATTGGGATTGGATAAATTTAGGCCTCCCCTTCTGGAGATGCTGGCCCGAAGATGGCAAGATCGATGCTTGGAGGTAATGCTGAGGTGATAAAGATAAAAAACAAAAATATTAAAAATGCATTGGTCAAAAATGTAAACTTGAAACAAAAATGATTAGTGTTTATCTGATGTATGATTTGTTCATTATGTGATAGAAAATGTGGATTCGTTATTTATGTTTTCTTTTTCAGCTTTTGTACCAACCAGTAATGTTCCAGCTGGGTTGTTTACTTTTAAAATAATTCAGTGACTGATAGTCTTGGATATTTTATGGAGCTATTTGTTAAGTTTGGTTTCTGTACAGATCATACACACACATGCATAAATAAATACATAAACCTGCCTCCTCCAGAAATACACACTCAGTATCATCACATAAATTCTAATTGAATAGCCATATTTCAATGAAAGGTACTGTGTTACTGTAAAAGGAGGCCTTGGAATTAGAAGAGACCTGGGTTTAAATATCAGTACCACCAATTATTAACTGTGACCCTGGGCAATTTACTTAACCTATTTAAAGCTCATTTGTAAAGTGGGGATAATAATATATTCCTCATGGGATTGCTGTCATTACCAAATCGGATGATGCAAGTAAAACAGGAAGTACAGAGCCTGACACGTGGTAGCAGCTCAATAAATAGCAGCCATCATTTTGTGTTAATGGCCTTATTCTGCATTGGATATTACTTGGAATATATTACCGAGGACTTGGAAATGTTTAATAAAGATTTTCCTTATTATGGCGTTTAACCTGTATAGCCATTGCAGTTTATATTATTCAGGATTCTTAATTTTCCAAATATAAGTACAAGTAATATACTTCCTTCCTGGACTTTCTTCCCTCAACTTCAAGTGGTATTGCACAGTACTAATATTTTCATGGGTTTTCATTGACTTAATATTTTGAATTCACTTCAGAAGTCACTTATACTTAAAAACAGCTTTTTTACTGGAACTCTTATTTAGATGCTGCTGAGTTATCTTGTCAATTATAAACAGTTAATTGGCCAGGTGTGGTGGCACAAGCCTGTAATCTCAGCACTTTGAGAGGCCCAGGCGGGTGAGACCTGTGCAATGTGGCAAAACCCTGTCTCTATTAAACATACTACCAAAAAAAAAGCCAGGGCATGGTGGCACGTACCTGTAGACCCAACTACTCGGGAGGCTGAGGCACGAGAATCACTTGAGCCCAGGAGGTGGAAGTTGCAGTGAGCCAAGATCATGCCATGGCACTCCAGCCTGGGTGACAGGACAAGACTTGGTCTCAGAAAAAAAAGAGTTAATAAGTTGGTACGTCACTTAATAATTGACTAGCTTTTTTGACTTCATGCCTGTGGCTTTTTTGCCAAAATAAAACTAACTTAAAACTGCAAAATAAAAGTTGTATGCTACACTGAAAGAAAAATATGTATAATTTTGAAAAGTGATTTCCTCTATAGAACTAAAAGAAGTTATTCCTTTATATAGGAATATATTTACCTATTTGTCAAAAACAAATTATTTAAGTATGTCTTAGGTATACATGAATCATGTTAATTTATACATATTTGTATAAATAATAGTATCTACTTAGTATATATAATATAAAGAAATTAAATAGATAGGGTTAAGTTTCTTCAAGCTAAAAAAAACCCAAATTTAATAGCTCTCACAGTGGCTTAACGATAATGTTAATATAGAAATTTTAAAAGTAAAATGCTACATGAAAGTTCAAGAATGCTTTGGAAAATGAAGTCTTAACCCCAAAGATGATTAAATGGTTGAAACCTATTTCTTTCCATTAGTGTTAAAATATTTTTCAGTGAAATCATTAATTAAAATGTCTTTGATTTGCTAGCATCTAATTTTTAAATAGTTAACTGATTCGGTTAATAGTTTTTTTTTCATGTAAATATGGTTTTTATGCTTTGTAGCTTCATTTCATTATAAATTTTCTAGTTTATAAATACCTCCTCAACTAATCCACTTTCTGCTTTTACGTTTGGGTCTATGGTCTTAGGTGAGAGAAGCCGCACAGGCCCTGCTTCTAGCAGAACTGAGAAGAATTGAGCAGGCAGGCAGGAAGGAAGCCATCGATGCCTGGGCTCCTTACCTACCTCAGTACATAGACCACGTCATATCACGTAAGAGTGCTCATGTTTCTTTCCAAAGCTTTGCAGGCATATGTAGAAAAAGTACCTATACTCACAAACATATTGCTACTACCCATCAACAAAAGTGAGTCTTTAATCTTAAAGTGAAAAGAACAGATACTCAAATTCTGCTTTATTATTTTCTGAATCTCCGTAGTTTGTAATTTGCTTTAAAAAACAAAAGGCAATGGTTGTCTATATCAAAATATTCATTAATGAACTGACTTCTTATAAAATTCCCCATCAAATATCCGATTCTAATACTAACATGTGCCTCTGCCCATTGCATTATTATGCTTTTGGATGCCAGCTTGTTAGATACTGATCTGCTGATACGTTAGTTCAGATACAAGGCAGATCCTCTTGGTAGTTGACATTGGAATTGTGAATCCTTAAAAAACAAAGATCTGGTAGAGTTAGACTCATGGACTATTTAGCAAGCGAAAATTGGGAAGGATTTTAATGGATAGATCTCTTAGAGTATAATTTGAAAGGGTTAGAAAAACTGTTGAAATGTTTTGAATATTCTTTTGCAAAATAAAACCTTTATAATTATGTTACGTTGAATGCACATTAGAAAAAAGTTGTATTTTGCTATCATTTTTTTCTTCCCAGAGAGCGTACTCATTTCCAGTTCATTTGGTTTGTTTTGTATTTTTCTAAAAAAAATTTAGTTACTAAAGAAATTTTTGAAGGTCTCTCACTTATTAAGTGACTAAATTATATTCATTATAAATTAGTTTCAATTTTGAAAGATAAAGTCTTAATGAAAGTTAATAAAAAAACTCTTTATTATGAAAATTTGGCCTGGGTTTTAAGTGGACTCATTTTAAATGACCCTTTACCAATACCAGTTATTCTTGGTAATGAAGTACTCATTCCATATATCCAGATGGACAGTACATTATTGTACAAGAGGGAAAATGAAAACAAAATTCAGAAAGATTTATAACTGTTACAGCTGGTTTAACTACCGTATCTTTGCCAATGGTGACTATAGGGGATGTTTAATCAAGCTTGTGACCTTGGGCACTTTTTTTAAGCTTTCTTAGTCTCAGTTTTATCGCAGCTGAAATAAAGATGATGATAATGGGACTTTATAGGATTATTATGTGTGTAGCATGAGTTAATCTTTAAGTCCATAGAACAATTCCTAGCCCATAGTAAGCATGATTCATTTGTTGAATACTTGATAACCTATAAAAATGCAAAAATATATTTCACATATAACCAAAATATCACATATTAACAGCTCCAGTTAAAATTCTTAATTGTTTGAGCAATAAAATATTTACTCAGTGAATGTAGGTTGTCATTTGCTTACTGGGAATTTTTTCTATTTTAATAGAACAAATTAAGTTTAAAAAAAAACAGGACACCTAGACATACGAGCTCTATGTAAGGTGTTAGGCTTAAGATTCTTTTAAAAATATGTGTAGATTTTAAAATTTCCAGAATATTTAAAAAAAAAAAAAAAAAAAAAAAAAAAAAAAAAAAAAAAAAAAAAAACCTTCCAAAAAAAAAATAGGATTGAGATGAAGAGAGCTCTGTCTTTGAGTATATGAGAAGGTAGTATGAAAAAAGTATTCGTTGTTCAAGAATATATTTGCCCAGTTCTTGTAGGGCATAATTCTGGTATAATGCACCTAATGTGTATATTTAGGTCACTTAACGGTAGTGGTCATCTATAACTGTTTTTGGCTGCCCGGCACCTGAACCCACTTGCTAGATTTGGGTCATCTCCCATTATCTAGGTCTTGGTGGGATGTAGGCTCTGACCTCTAACTTTAGAAGCCTAAGAGATGAGATTCACCCTCTATTAACTCCCCTGACAGCCTTGTTTTAAAAAAAAAAGTATTCTTTGTTCATAATTTATGGGCATTAACTTTATAATATTCCAGAAAATAGAGTTAGATGATCAGCTCATCATAAACTTTATTGAATACAAGATCCTCGAAATTAAGGATAAACTATGACTGTAGTATACTTATAGAGTCGGCTGAAGGTGAAAATAGAGAATGACAAATCACTGAAGAATGTTTTTAGAAGGAGAATGCTATTAAGGAAATATTAAGATGTACTTTTAAGATATTTTTATTTAGAATGGACTACTGTGAAGTAGAGGAATTGATAAAAGTAGAATAAGTAGCTGGGAGGCTATTGCAGAAGGGAGGTTATGGGATCCAGATCTAAATGTAGATAGGGTAGAATTAAAGATAATTGCTAAGCCTTGATTACTGATTGCTTATAAAGGTCTAAGAAAAACACCAAAGATTAGTACAGGGTTGTATTCTTGAAAGAGAAAAAGGTTGGAAAACAGAGATGCCATTAGCAATTGTAGTGGATGCCATTTTATTTTATTTCTGGGAAGAAGGGAGTCAGTTAGCTACAAGGTAAAGAGCATGATGTAGCCACAGATTACTCCCTGTAACTGTGCCGCAACTGTGTATGTTGCTTGGTGAGAGATCTGTTAGCAGGCCCAGAGAGAATAAAATATAAGTAAAATAATTCCTACCATTAACTGGACACTTTCTTTGTATCAGGCTTTGCTGCTAAGTACCTGGTCTGTTATTTTATTTGACTATTACAGTAACCTTGTAAAATGCACACTATTGCCATCACACCCTGCCTCTGCCTCCCAGCCTTTTGTTTTCTTTCAGATGAGTTAATGGAGGCCAGGAGAGATTAAAGAATTTTCTGAAGGTCCCTCCATTACTAAGTGACGGACTCCAATACTTATTCTCGTAACTACCATTCTTTTTTTAAAATTATTTTTTGGCCAGGCATGGTGGCTCATACCTGTAATCCCAGCACTTTGGGAGGCCGAGGTGGGCGGATCACTGGAGGTCAGGAGTTCGGGACCACCCTGGCCAACATGGAGAAACCCCGTCTCTACTAAAAATACAAAATTAGCTGGGCGTGGTGGTAGCTGCCTGTAATCCCAGCTACTCAGGAGGCTGAGACAGGAGAATTGCTTGAACCCAGGAGGCGAAGGTTGCGGTGAGCTGAGATCATGCCATTGCACTCCAACCTGGGTAACGAGCAAAACTCCATCTCAAATATATATATATATA
>NW_016107551.1:1157691-1297088 GCF_001604975.1 Cebus imitator | reverse complement strand
TTTACATTGAGTGTAAAAACTCGTTTTAGTTTGCTTTAGTGTGAGCTTTCTATTTTAATCAAAGGGTGTCAAGCTAAGGGAGTAGGAATTCTGAACGTATGAAAGGAGAAGAAAGCATACAACAAATGAGGAATGACCACATAGGGCTGTTGAACAGATTTGCTGTCCAAAGGGATCAAAAGGTTATGGAGCCAGCTGGTAGACAGCCCACGCCTGCCATCCACGTGCTTGTACTGAAATCGCCTCTACCATTGTCATTAATGTTTGAGATGTTCATTGTGGCAAGTTACATTGTAAAGTATTGCTTTAGAAATGCAAAACCTGTTTCTAGTATAGGAATCTTCTTAATCATAAAAATAGGCAAAATATTTAAAAATATATCCGATAAATAGACCACTCGTCAGATATTTTCTTATAATTTAATAATTCTAGGCATTTTACAAAACACAATAATTCCCTAAGCAATATTGGCAGCTCCCAACTTAGAATCGAGCTTTGTCTAAAAGTCCTTTTATTACATATTTGTTTGAAACTCAGAAAATGCTCTTACCTGAAGAGCAGAATGGTGTACTGGGCTGATGGACTGTGATGGTACTTCATCTTAAAGCTTAAGTTTAATGTGAGTGTTAACTATCTCTTCTTCATAGTGAGTAAGTGAGTAAGTGATTGGACTGTGAGGAAGATAAGGCATCTGGTCTTGCTGGGATTTTCTATATTATATTTAGGTACAGTATGCAATAAGCCTTTCACAGGTTTGTTTGAGAATGTAAGGAAACAATGGGTCAATTGCTTTTCTCAGGATTATTATTTTTTTTTAAGAGGCAGGGTCTTGCTATGTTGCCCAGGCTGGACTCCTAGGCTCAAGGGATCTTCCTGCCTCAGCCTCCAAAGTAGCTGGAACTATAAGTGCCCACCACCATACCTGGCTCTCAGGACACATGACAGCATTCAATGAAAAACTGTTTGTAAACTTTTTATGTAAAGCACATAATACAAGTACAGAATGTTGGCTGGCTGTACCTTTCCTTTTCTATGTTGGTTTCTATAGCTTTGTTCTCTTTATTGCTACTGCCTCAGAATTCACTTTAATTTATATTGCCCAGGGATTCTGGCAGGAGACTGGAGACAACTGAGGAAGAAAAAGGAGCAATAATCTGTCTTAACTGAAAAGCCAGCTCACAGATTGTTATAAGAATCAAGTCCTGGCCGGGCGTGGTGGCTCACGCCGGTAATCCTAGCACTTGGGGAGGCTGAGGTGGGCAGATTGCCTGAGCTCAGGAGTTCAAGACTAGGCTGGGCAACACATAAAACCCTGTCTTTACTAAAATACAAAAAATTAGCTGGGTGTGGTGGTGTGCACCTGTAGTCCCAGGTACTTGCGAGGCTGACACAGGAGAATTGCTTGAACCCAGGAGGCAGAGGTTGCAGTTAGCAGAGATCAGGCCACTTGCACTCCCTGGGTGGACAGAGCAAGACTCCATCTCCAAAAAAAAAAAAAAATTAAGTCGTAATTGAGTGCTATGAAAATTTTGCTTCAGATAACGGTGCTCTTTTCTTGAACCAGTCAGGAAACATTATTTTATCCTCTTAAAATATTGTGAATATATAAACTTTTGCTGCTTAATTTCTGATGGATAATTTGTGGATAAATGCATTGTGATTCCTATTTTAATGGTAATGGACTCACTACTGCATATATTCTTGTAACACTGACTTGTAGAAATATTATAAATCTTGTCTGAGTCCTCAGTCTTTGCATGTTTGTTGGTTCTATGTTTCAATAACAGTTTAAAAAAATTTTACTGGTTATTTTTACTATTAGGTTGGTGCAAAAGTAAATGCAGTTTTTGCCATTAAAAGGAGTGGCAGAAACTGCAATTACTTTTGCACCAACCTAATAAATAGGGATAAATGTTATTTGCTGAAACTTTTTTATTACAGTTCGGGTGAAGATAAATGTTATGAGTTGTCTCAGATTTATTTTGAAGTGAAGCTGTTTGGCAGAACCCAATTTTACGTATGTCCTATTTGTGACATTCTACATGTAGCATTTGGAGAATTGACTTTTTTATGAGGTCAGGCACCCGCTGGTTTATGAAATGTGCCCACACTTGCCCTTCATTTCAGTCAGTGACGACTCTGAGGCAAATGCTGATGGTTCCTGATTTCCTTTGGCCTGCGACGCAGAGTGACCTTACAGGGCATGAGGTCACAAGTGTAATTATTTCTCGTACATTGTATTCCGCCTGCTCACAGGGGCTCATCTCCTCTTTTAGTTTCAGAAAGATTAAACACGTAAAAGTCACTACCATTATATAAATCAAAATCTCTTCTAAAGAGTGTGCCGTTGTAATTGTATGCAGTTATGGCCAACATAGTATTAATTTGCAAATTTATCACCTCAGATATTGATAGAAGGATGTGTAACACATCGTGTTTAATACGTATTGATGTCATCAGAAAGCACAATCCTTTGTTCTTATCGAGTCCCTGCCTTTTTAGCTTCCTTTTGTGTTAAGGTTACCAGGGTTAGGCTCGTCTTTTTATCCCCCTTGGAAACAGAATAGGCTTTCTTTGTTCAATGAAAGACACTCTTAGTAGATGTTTTGGGTTTGACTTTGAACAAGCCACACTGTAGTACCTATTTTAACCTGGAATTGAAGTCACTTTTCTGATGATGATAAAGTAGTGGTCATTCTGAGCATGAATGTGGATGGACCAACACTATACAAGAAGGTAAGATAAACTGTATGCTACAGAGGGAGTTGGAAAGGATATTGGAGCTGGTAAAAACAATTTAAATATTAGTGTATTCTTTGGTAGGCCAATATTTTTACGGTTTGTTCGCAGGAAGAGGGCAGGGGAAAGGATAGGGAGAGGATTTGATAAACATGATGTGAGTCTTTCCCTCACCCAAAGGCCTTAAACTATACAGCATTCTTCTCTTTTTAGATATGCCTTGATATTTGCAATTCTCTGAGATAGTTGTTTTTAAGGAATGGTTTTCTAGATGACTAAGGGTTTTTAAATTATTAGATGCTCAGGTTATTTTTTAAAGTAAATCCATTTTTTTGTTGAAATATTTCAAAAAGTCTCTGGCTTTTTCAACATCTACTCAGGCAGAGTTGCTGCTTTGGCCCGTGCTGTAAAATTGCCACGTGCTTACTGAAGAGATTATATTTCTTTATTTGAATGGAAAAGTACCCAGATGGATATGTCTCTTACCTCTTACATTGTATATATATATATATATTTTTAAACAATTTTCCTTCCTCTTCTTTTTTTAATTGTCTAGTAATTGTTAACAATTTTTATTACTGTTGGGCTACTGCATCTCGCCTCTAGCAGCTTTTGCCCTGATTGCAAATTTGCAGTTTCTAGTTTTGTGGGGGTGTGGATGCCAGGCAACCAAGCCTGAGTTAAATATAAATTAAGAGTAAACTGGCTAAGAACAAGCACTCTCTGATGAAAATATGCCTAAGCTTTAGGTAAGCGCCTTGTGCTGTCCCTGCTGGCTCCTCGCTTTCTGCCTGCTGGACTACTCCCACGTCGTTTGTGGCATTCTGGGTGTCTTTTCTTTTTGAGCAAGAATATTCTAATTGGTGAAAGAATGGGAAAGTTGCTCATGAAGAACTCAATAATTCTAAAATACCCCTTTTGTAAGGCCTGTTTTGTGAACTATTTGAAAGTAAAGGATGAGATTTCTTCGAAAATATTTGTAATGGTTGTCTTATAGTGTTCACAAAGCCAATTGGAAATGATTATGCATTGTCATTAGAAGGGGAAAGTATTAAATTATGACTGAGTGATGTATATGAAAAGTACTTCTGTGTGATATTTTATACTGTAAGGCAGAAAGGGTTTGTCTAAGACAAACTATATTATGCAAAGCACACTGTCTCCATGTTGTATCTGTTTGCAGTGTTTCATTGGGACCTGAGGGATTTGTTCCTCTTTTTTCTTCCAGAGTGTCAGAGCTATTGAGCTTAATTTTAAGCGCCCTAGACTGATCATGTATTTAGCAGCATTAAACTGTTCTACTTATCTATATTTGGCCACTAACCTAATGGAATAACAATGGAATTTGTTCTTAATCAGTCACGACTATCTAAAAGGAAAATTCATTCCATGTGACTTGGGTTCTTTGAGGTAACATTTAATATTCTCGTGATTTTTCTTTTATCTTTTTAATAAGTCTTGTACATTAGTGTAGTAAAGTGTGGCAAGTTAAAAATGAAAGCCGCCTTGGATGGATTGGTTATTTAGACTTGACTTCTAAGTAATAAACGGAAACCTTCCTGTAATCAAGTTAATTCTGTACATTAGGAACTCCGCAGGATGAAGTCGCTTCCTGCTACCAGGGAACCCTCTGCACAAGCAGTCCTCTAACAATGGAGCCAACAGTCCGCGCTCAGGATGTCACTAGGAACCCCATGACAGTTTGCCATTTTGTGGAACAAAGCAGGGAGTGAGGCACAAGGAAATTCAATCACATGTCCCTTGTATAGCAGTGAGGAGTTGGGGGAGTCCATCCAGTCTGGGACTTTTCACCTGGCCCTCTCTTAGGACCCTGAGCAAAACTGCAGGGCTTGAAAGGCTTTGAAATAACTTTAGTTCTTTCATCATGTCCCGCTTTTCTCATTCACAAGTCTCTCCCTATCTCCAAACCTTCAGTGCAGAAATTCATTACCTCTCTTAGAGTTGCAGTTGGTGGCAAGGCCCCTAGGAGGCATAACTGACTTTCTTAGAGGTGTTCACTTACCATCTGCTTTGAAAGTTGTATATACTTAAGGCTATGAAGACTCTGTTATAAAAGAAAACACTCATTCAGCCTGCGAAACATTCATTTAAAAAAATGATGTTCAAATGGAAATGCCTGATATACCTTTAGCTGAGATTCTAGTGTCCTTTGCTATAATAAATGACCTAATATTAGTTTCTGTGAAGAGTACTATATTGATTTATGCCATTATTCTCTTGCTGATTTGCTGAAGAACAAAAATTTATAATGCTAATGGAAATAAAGTACTTTACAAAACACTGCGCTTGAATACCGGAACATGTCTTTGTAATAGAACAAGTGTCTTTAAGCTTTTAAATATAAATTTTCTTTATTCTAGTACACATTCCAGTACAGATACTCGGAGTCCTGTCCAACTTGTTTTTATAGAGCAAAATCTGAGTTGATGTTTTACCTCTTTGACAGTGAATATGGATATAGAAACCCAATTTTGATTGGATTGTGAGGCATTTGTAATTTTGTACCCTGTTTCTGACTCTCTTATCTCTTTGTTGATTGGATGGTATGTACTTGAATTGTTTTATTTCAGTTTGGCCTTGTTGTCTGCATATGACAGAAGAGATCTTATGGATTGGAAGGAAAACAGTGATTTAAAGTCATTGCCAGAAAATTATATGAACCTTTTTTTACCTGTAATATTTTTATTATAATAGCTAATGATACAGTTTGTTCTAATATTTATAAATTCTGGGATGAAAATGATCAAATTATACCCGAATATCTTAATCCATTCTTTCTCTTCCTGCTTTTTTTTTTTGGAAAGTATGGTATTTCATATTTTATTTTTTCTTAGTGATACTGTCCTAATGATTTATTACATCTGCTATTTTTATTAGCCAGATTTTGATACAAATATATATTTTAAATATGTTTTAATATTTATAAATGGTTTCATTGTGCATGACATTTGCAGACTTGGTTAATATTTTAGCACCTCTAGTACACAAACATAAAGAAAAAAAATTATTTTATTTGTTTGAGCACCCGAATTGACCCCAGCAAGATTGAGATTGATCTGGCTTCTTTCAGCCTGTTAAATGCCAATCCAGTCATCTGTAACAGTACTTAGTGTTTTTGTAATTTTTCTGTACGTATTTTCTGTGTTTGTCTGTAAAACTCACCTATCACTTGAAAATACTTTCTTTGATTTGGAGATGAAAATAATTACAACCACTTATTTTATTGTTTTAAAAAATTGTTTCGACAGTCAGTGTCAGTGCTATAATCACAGGGCTTTTTTGTAATCTGAATGAAAAGAGTTTACATTTTACCAGGAAAAGATGATGAAACTTGTATTTGAAATGTGGTCTTGGAATAAAGAACATCCAGCTTTAGGGAATGGAAATGGAAAAAGAGGTGGATGATTCTTAGTACATGAATTTTCCTGCTGATTTAAAACATATAATTAAATTGCATCTTTCTAATAATTAAACATTTTAAGATAAGTTCTGGCATGTCTTGCAGGTTCAAAGATGTAAATTATTTTTGATATGCCTTTATATCTTGGGTATGAAGTGGAGAAGATTTTTTCTTTACTCCCTTCTAGCAGGTGGCTACTATGTCTTACTCAGGCTCTATTTTGATTTTTATCTGTTTGTTTTTTTTCCCTTAAGCAGGGATCTGTCTTCAAAGCAAATAAATCTCACAGAGAAACTAAACTAGAGATGAGTCTCTGAATTTTGGGGGATGGGTAGAGGATTGAGCCTTTTCAGTCTTAAAGAGCCATGGTGCGTTTCATAAAATGTTTACTTAGGGATTAAAGTAATCACACCATCTCAGATATCACCTATTTTTAAGGTGTGATCAGGATTCTGAGACCATCCCAAGCCTTTCCCACTTAGAAGTGGATGCATAGTTGGGGCCAGAAACCTTTCCTACTCGGTTTTGTCACTACCCACTCTTCTGGCGAAGGGACTCTAGCATGATGTTTCTCAAAAGGAAAGTGAGAGACAGGAGAGATGAGTTTCAGAAGACAATTCTTGTAAACCTTGTCTCCTCAACCAAGAATCTGTATTTTTTATTTCATAGTTTCTTAATTAGATGACAGTTATTGGAATGCAGTTGCATGATCACGGCTCACTGCAACCTCAACCTTCTGCATTCAAGCAATCTTCCTGGCTCAGCCTCCCACATAACTGGGACCACAGGTCCACCAGCCACCATGCCTGGCTAATGTTAAAATTTTTCTTTTGTAGAGAAGGGGTCTTCAACTGTTGCCCAGGGTGGTCTCCAACTTCTGGGCTCAGGTGATCCTCCTACCTTGACCTCTCAAAGTGCTGAATTACAGACATGAGCCACTGTGCCTGGCTAAGGATTTTTCTTTTTTTGTTTGTTTGTTTTTAGAAAAACAGGTAAGATAGTTCTTGAATGCCAAGAATTGTAGTTACTCAAGTGCAAGTTCCTGATGTTTATGGAAAACTGTCCCGGGCCTCTTGTGAGCCCAGGTGTTGAATGGATGTTGATGGACGCTTTTAATGAGTGAACAGTGGCAGGACATAGCATTTTAGGACTTAGAGTCTTTATAGAACTGCCCAACAGAAATATAATGAGAGCCACAACTGTAATTTAAAATTTTCTAGCAGTCTCATCACAAAGAAGTAATGAAAAACAGGCAGAATCAACTTTAATATTTTATTTAAATTAATATATCTAAAATATTATTTTAACATGTAATCAAATTTAAGAAATTAATGAAGTATTTTTTAACTAAATCTTTGAAATATAATATGTAATTTATACTTCTAGTACAACTTAATTCATACTAGCCACATTTCACATGCTTAATAGATGAATGTGACCAGAGGCTATGGTACTGAACAGAGCAATGCTGGACCTTCAGTCATTAGCCTCTGTCTTGGGTTGCATGACACCCTAGTCTACTAGATTAATATCCAGTTGTTTCATTTTGGTCATCCATGGTTTTCACTCATACATTCAATTCCTATTCTATATCAAACCCTGAATTAAATACTAGCAATTCAAAGATGTATATAAGGAGTATGATTTTATTTTATTTTCCCAAGTAAGTTCTACTGGATTAAACTAGTTCTGGACTGTTCACATTGAATTCAAATTAAAGTAGTTTAAAAATAATCAGTTGAAAACTTGATCAAATTTTAAGAAAACAAGCCATTGTGAACCTGTTTCATAAAGAACAAAAAATTCTGGTTAATTCCTTTTGGTTGCAGCTTAATTAAACTCTTGAAAAGTTGTTCCAATTTTAACTGGCTCTCATGTGTGTTGATAATTTAGTTTTATCTGGACTATTTATATTTCAGTCATTTCAAAATAGCTCATAATAGATTCAATAATTTCTTACCAATTCAAAATGGAGTGGTTTGTGTATTTCTCCATCCTCATGCTGCTATGAACAAATACCGAAGACCTGGTAATTTATAAAGGAAATGATTTAATTGACTCACAGTTATGCATTGCTGGGGAAGCCTCAGGAAACTTAGTCATGGTGGAAGGCAAAGAAGAAGCAGGCACCTACTTCACAGCATTGCAGGATGGAGTGAGTGCAAGCAGAGGAAATGCCAGATGCTTATAAACTATCAGATCTCGTGAGACTCATGAGAACAGCATGAGGGAAACTGCCCCCATGATCCAATTACTTCTACTAGGTTCTCCCCTTGACACGTGGGGATTATTGCAACTCAAAGTGAGATTTGGGTGGGGACACAGAGCCAAACCATATCAGCCTGATTCTGAAATATTAAGTATTTTAAGCCACTTATGAACAGACAAATGTTGCCAGACCCACAACACCATGGGAGAGAAGGCAGAAACCAGGTTATAAGAATGGGTCCTGGAGATTACAGCTACTCTAGCAGGAAACCTAACTTTAGCCTGAACTGGTGGATTATTGCACTAAGATTTTCCCAAACCTCCTGAATAAGAGTATGCTTATTCCCAGAAAGAGGTACAAACGTGAAACATTGAGCTTAGGTCA
Organism: Cebus imitator; assembly: GCF_001604975.1. Lineage (NCBI taxonomy): Eukaryota > Metazoa > Chordata > Mammalia > Primates > Cebidae > Cebus > Cebus imitator. The sequence goes on along the minus strand of NW_016107551.1, from coordinate 1,288,335 downwards.
AATAACTTTAGTAGTAAGTTAATATCATACTTGGCAAGTGGGTGCTAAGTGATTCTTGACACTTAGGACTATATAAAACAAGTGAATGGAGAAAGAGAAGGGATTGGACTCCAATTCAACATGGAGTCAGTCAGAGACACCTGGTAGCTGTACTAGGGAAAGAGGCAACAAAAAGAAGGAAACAGAGAAGGGATACAGTTGCCCAACACACTTCGTTCAGACTTTTGAGCTCATGCCTTGGTGAAGACGCCATATATAGAGGCTCCTAACCACGCTTGAGACATGGGAAAGGAGGTAACCATGAACTGTTGCACAGACAGATTGCAGAAAGATACACTAGCTTTTTCTTACTCCAGACATTTTACCATTCAATGCATTGCTGCCTAGCACTGTCAGGCTAATTTTTCCTTAACGACCCTTTCATTTTTGTTAGAGCTCTCTTCTCAAAAGCCTTCAGTAGCTCCAGCTTGGCTCCTAAGTCAAGCTCTACATCTGGTTTGTTATCACCTGCCTCTTCTTTGCTAGCTAGGCTACTTTTCTTGCCACTTTATGGTTGCTGCTAACCCCCACAGTCAGGATGACTAGCTTTTCAGACTCATGTTAATTTATTCTTCTTGTTGAGCTCCCTGTCTTCATTTTGTGTTTCCTATGCCCATCTAATTCTTTCAACAAAACCAATACAAGGTCGTGCTTCCCCCCTGAAGTCTCCTGACTCATAGATCTGATCTTTTACTACAACTTCCAGCATCATGCAACATATTGCCTATATTGCTTTGTCTTGTTCCATGAGAATTTCATTAGTGTTAACACCTCAAGTAGCTAGCTTAAAAGACATTCAATAGCAAGAATCCTGCCTTTATAATCATTTGCCAGTAGCCTTATAAAGCTATGAACACACAAATCCTCAGTGCATTCCTTCAAAATGGGTTTTAATTCTCACTACTTGTGATAAAGCAGGAAATAAGTGTCCTGGCTTCATGGAGCTTATAATTCAATATGAGAAAAAATGAAGACATAAATGAATAAATACATTAGTTTATTTATGACTTGATATGTCCCATGATAAAAAATAAATTAGTTCATTGAGATAAGAAGAGAGGAGGCTGTAGGTAAAATTTAGTTATCAATATTCAGAGAAAGCTTCACTGAAGAACTTAAGTAGAGGCTTTAATGATGAGAGAGAGGAGGTAGTCCTGCAGAGCGAGATATATACTGAATATTTTATCTTTTGCATTATTTGTAATGAATGCAGAGAGGCTGCCATACATTTAGTCCAGGTATGAAGAAAACTTTACCTACTTGCCATCTGGACTGTAAAGGAATACACTGAGCCTACAAGAATTCAAAGAAAAAAAAAGATAATAGAGTAATGGAAGAGTACTTTTTCAATTCTGCCTTACTGCAAGAAGATACTGATTTAAATGTGATAATCAAAGCAGTCTTATGATGGAACTTGTAAGTAGAGAGCATTTCAACAGATTTTTAAAAAATAAAATGGTAATATGAAAGAGGGCTTATCGAGGATATTGCACAGACCTTCTAGCCTCACTTTCTGTCTTCTAGATTGCCTAGGAACTATGAGACCTGTATCAGTTAGGATTTTCCAGGGAAACAGAACTATGAAGGATGAAGAGAGAGAAAGAGGCAGTGAGAGAGAGATTTTAAGAAAATATCGTATTTGATGGTTGTATTAGTTCATTTTCATGCTGCTGATAGACATACCCCAGATTGGGCAATTGAAAGTGGTTTAATGCACCTACACTTCCACATGGCTAGGGAGGCCTCACAATCATGGAAGAAGGCAAGGAGGAGCAAGTCACATCTTACGTTGATGGCAGCAGGCAAAGGGAGAGCTTGTGCAGGGAAACTCCCCATTATTAAACTGTCAGATTTCATGAGACTTACTGTCACAGAACAGCACAGGAAAGACCTGTCCCTATAATTCAATCACCCCCATCAGGTCCCTCCTACAACATATGGGAGTTCAAGATGAGATTTGGGTGGGGACACAGACAAACCATTTTATTCCATCTCTGTCCCCTTCCAAACCTGATGTCCTCACATTTCAAAACCAATCATGTCTTCCCAACAGTCCCACAAAATCTTAACTCATTTCAGCAATAACTAAAAAGTCTACAGTCCTAAGTCTCATATTTACTAAATTAATCTGTTTTCATACTGCTGATGAAAACATACCTGATACTGGGCAATTTTCAAAATCAAGAGGTTTAAAGGACTTAGAGTTCTACATGGCTGGGGAGGCCTGACAATCATAGCAGAAGGCAAAAAGAAGCAAGTCACATCTTACATGGATGGCAGCAGGCAAAAAGAGAGATCTTATGCAAGGGAACTCTCCCTTATAAAACCACTGCATCTCATGAAACGTTTTCACTACCACAAAAACAGTATGGGAAAGACTGCCTCCATGATTCAGTCACCTCCCAGTGGGTCCCTCCCACAACATGTGGGAATTCAAGATGAGGTTTGGGTGGGGACACAGACAAGCCATATCAATTGTGTATCCTGGCAAGTCCATGATCTGTAGGATTAGGCTGACAGGCTGGAGACCCAAGCTAGCAACCCCAGGAATATTTGCTGTTATAATTAAAAGGCAGTCTGCTGGCAGAATTTCCCCTTCCTCTAGGAAGGTTAGTCTTTTTTCTATTAGGGCCATGATTAAAGTGTAAACTATGGCAATGGTTGTAAGGTTAACAAGGGGGTTACATTCAAGAAATATTTGCAAGATAAAATAAGCACAACTTAATGATTAGATGCATAGAGAGGGAATGGAGAATCTAAATTGACTTCCAAGGGCTTAGCTTGGATGCCTAAGTGGATTTAGGCTCTACTATTTGAGAGCAGAGTATAGAGAGAGCAACAACTTCTTGAGGAAAGAGGGGGAAGAGATTTGAATTTGTATTGTAATACTATGAGTGTGAAGAGCCACTGGGCCCTCTAACAGAGAAGTGCAAAAGGTTCTGTGAGTCTTAATTTCAAAGAAGGTTTGGGAATTTAAAATCAAAATGTGAAACTCGGGTTTTCCACTAGAACTTTCAAAGAAATTGGCCAAATAGAGGCTGAAGAGGAAAAGAGCAGTATGGGTCATGGAGAAAGGAGACAAAAGTCATAAAGAGGACTGTAGAGAAATAGTCACAGAAGGGAAAAGGAACCAGGGTAACAAGTATCACAGAAGCCAAGCAGACAAAAAAAAAAAAAGAGTCGGGGACCAACTGGAATAAGAAATCAGCAGTGCCAGTGCAATGAAGAGTTTAAGAAAGATAACTACCTGCTGAGGTCCACAGTATTTGGCAACAAGGAGGCCACTGGCAACCTTAGTGAAAGCAGCTACAGTGGAGTGATGGGAAGAAGGCCAGATTGCTAAAGGTTGAAGAATGAGCAGGAAGAGAGAGAATGGCAGCTAGAACAATCCTCTGACAACAACCCTGGCTAAGGGAAGGAGAGAGCTGGAAATTTTTAGTGCAGGAGAAACTCTAATGTTAATAGGCTACAGGAAAAGAACTGAATGGAAGGATGAATAGAAGTTGCAGGGCAAAAATTCATTGTGGGGTTCCAGAGAAAATGGAAACAAATCAGTTTACAGGCACAGCCCTGACTAGTTTATCTGTGGCTGGAGGAAAGCAGAGAATATTGTCTGCAAAAATAAGTGCATGTGTCGTTGGGGAAGCCCCAAACTGAAAACTTTATGTTGACTTATAGCCTCAATTTCTTTAAAGAAATAAGAGCTGAGATTGTCATCAAACTACAAGTGGAACAGAAATTAGTGTGGGTGTGGGATGTTGAGTAAAGGGAAAGAGAAGACACTGACAAGGAACCAAACTCAAGACTGTGAGCTAACGGCATGGGTGGTTGCGACTGTGTGATGTTTTACTGGCTTGGCCCATATAGCCAAAGGGAAGGGCCAATAGAGTTAAGAGTGTTGATGAGGAAGCTCTTTCCATAAACAATCATTTTAATTCCTCAGTCTTTTTTTCTTTTACCTTAGGATGGTATTATAGAAAAGTCTCTAAAACATTTCCATGTTGTATTCCCTTAAAATTCTACTGCCTGAGCCTCTTAATCTTTTACTATCCTTATCAGCTTAATGTGAAAAGGAAGCCTACTTAGAATTTTCCTAATGATAGAATATTTTCCCCTCCAGATCTATAGGTCCCAAACCACTAGTCCCAAATAACAAGAGTAGCTTAGCTTTAAATAGTGCATTTCCTTCTACTAAACCCCTAGAAATCTGGATAGAGAATTTTAAAGATATGCATATGCACACAGGTGCATATATTTGACACAGTACAGACCTTTCATTGGAAAACAAAATACTATTCATGCTGGGTAGTTTTCATAATTGTTTTCTTTTTGTATTGAAAGAGAAGCAAATCAACTTCCTCTGTATTCACAGAAATGGAAATTAGTATTGAAAATAAGCAATTAAAACCCCCAAAAAGATTACATTAAAGACAAAATACAATAAGTTAAAAATACCATATGGAGCAGATGAAATCTGTTATGAAGCCAGGAGAAAAATAACCGTAAAGGTCCAGGATTCAAGGACAAGCTTTCCCTACTCCTTCAATCTCTGCAAGGTACAGGATTTCCACACATATGGTGTTAGAATCTTTCGCTGTTCTGCAACCCCTGGTGCAGGACCATATGTGCTGAGATCCACAAGCACAACGGGATGAGATGGGAATTATCTGCCAGGTTTTCCTTGGAGTTCCCTTGTGTTAAGAAGTTTTATACCTTGTCCCTATTGTTATAATTTATTAAATTAACTATGGAAACTTTTAAATATATGACATCCCCTGACTGACCCAGCCTCATCTGTGACTGGTTTTTGCTCAATCCTGTGCCAAAATCACTACTGTAATCCATTTGGGCCTCAAATTTAGTCTTATAGAAAATCCAGTCAGCTAATTGTTGAGGTACTAAATTATACTTTTCTCTGGCTGTCTCTGCTCTTGTTTCTAAATCAGAAATGCTGTAATTACTGACTCCCCCCAGCACCCTTCACTCTTTTCAATTAGTTTTAAAAAGTTAAGAGCAGCATCTTTGTACACCCCATTCCCAGTTCTAGATGTATTTTTCTTTTTTATTTATTTATTTTTTTAAAAACTGGCACAGATTCATAAGATGTTAGAGGTAGCTTGTGCAGTATTGTTATATTTGGTCAGCTTTAGGAGGAATTGACATCTAGGGCAAAATTTGTCTCTCTTGGCACTATCGACATTTTTGGGCTCAGTAATCAATTATACGTTGTGGGGGTGGTCCTGTGTGTGGTAGCATTCTTTACCAGCATTCCTTGCTTCTAGCTGCTTGATGCCAGTAACCACCCCACTGAAGTTGCAAGAATCAAAAGTATCCTCAAATTGTCAGATATTCCCTGGGTAGCAAAATCATCTCTGGTTTAAAACCACTGATCTGGGGAATCTTTGGGAACCTTGTAATATACACCCACACCAATGGACTCATTCCTCTGTGAAGAGCAAATAGTATAGGAGGAGAAAAGCACTAATCCTTATCAGAGTATTTTACAAGTGAGTGTAAAAAACTAACAAATCCTGAGAAAGTGTGTGTGTGTGTGTGTGTGTGTGTGTGTGTATGTGTGTTTGTGTGTGTGTGTGTGTGTGTGTGTGTGTGTGTGAGAGAGAGAGAGAGAGAGAGTGAGAGTGAGTTTGTAGAAGCTTGAGAATTTCAGAAGGTAGAAACTAAAGGAAACTGAAGGAAAACATGTCCCTGAGCAAGAATAAGAAACAGGTAGGGGCAGCCGAGGACATGGAAAACAGAATTCTGTGTCCAGATTTTTCTCAGTTCTCTCTTAATTGAACTAGTCAGTAAAAATTGATTGCCACTTATTTCTCCTTTCATCCCCAACACCTAATCCATTAGCAAGTCCTATTGACTTGATCTTTCAGATATTTCTTACCCCACCCTCTGGTTTCCATAGCCACTATTCCCTCACTAGTCCAAATTATCACCGTCTATTGTCTAGACTAGTCCAGCCCCTCTTATCCCTTGGATTCCAACCTGGCCCCATTCCAATTCCTTATAGACACTATGGGCAACATGATGTTTTCAAAAACTCACATCCAATCAGGGCTCCCCAATTGCTTTATACTCCTACATTCATCCTCTTGCTCTTAAAATTAAACGAAACTTTATGTGGCCAACAAGTCTCTGCGTGATCTCCCACTACGTTCCTCCAGCCTCACATCCTAACATATTCCCATTTCACTCACTATGCACTCTGTTTTCTTACATGTTTTCACATTCAGTTTCCTCTGTCTTGAATGCAATTACCTCCCCTTTCCTAACTCATCCTTCAGATATGAGTTGTAACTTTGCAGAAATTTCATTAATCTGCCTCTCCTCACATCAGAATGCTTACTTTCTGAGAGAAGGAAGAGATCTGGTTCATCTGGGTCCAGCTTGTATCCCCAAAGACCAGCAGCACAATGTCAGCATATAGTAGGTGTCCAGTAAATATTTGTTTCATCATTGAATGAAGAAGTAGATAAATTAATGAATTCTGTTGCAGGGAAATCTATGGAGAGATCTGATAGGGCTGCATCTTCTTAATATATAATCCTATTCTATAAATACACAAATGTTATTCAGGCTGATTGCATCATTGCATCAATTCCCATGGCAACTAGGCTATCAGATTTTGGTGAAAAGCATCATCCTAAATATCTTTGATTTTCTCCAGAGACCTCACTAGTTGCCAAAAGCTGACTAAATGTATATTTTAAAAAATGAAAAAAAAAAAGTGAATGAATGAAAATTCTATACTATAATCTCCATAAAGATGGTTCCAAATCTAGATTCTCCTTTATGTCTTAGCACTAGAGATTTCTAATGTCCTTTCAACATGAATCTAGTAGGTGTTTGTATTTCCTTGTATTCTCCCTTATTATTCTTGACTCAGAGTTGTTCCTGAACAAATTGACTTCAAGGTAAGCAAAAACTGGCTGAGCCTTGAGTAAGCTGGAAAACTTGGGAGAAGTTACTGAAAAGCTGCCTCTGATTGGTACAATTTTGAAGTACTTGACAGACCTTATTTTCTGATCAATGGAAATTTCATCCCTGTTAGCCTGACATCCACCTGAAAAGAGAAAAGGAAGTTCTAGAATGGCCTGAAGGTGAAAGTGGCCCATGGAAAAAAAATGTAAATACAATAGAGTTTAGGCTGAAGTCCAGAGGGACATTGTTTGTTTGATCCTTGTGTTTTCCTGATACCGATGATGATAATGATAATAGTAAAAGACACTGACAGTTGATATTTTTGTTAACTAAGTGCTAGACTTGGCAGCTGGCCATTTTTATGTACATTATCTTAGTCCTTACCACTATTCTGTAAGATATAATCATTAAGGGTCAGGAAATGAGGCCAAAAAAATTAATTCTTCATTCAGATTCATGCTCTATTTCTGTCTCTCTGAATTGGAGCATAAGAGAAAAGAGAAGATGTTCAGAGAGGCAGAATTGCCTTTTCATGCAGTATGTTTTTTTATATTACACCAAAACTATCGTTCACAACTATAGGTCACCATGTTTAGGCTCAACCATAGCAAGTATTTCTTGACAATGTGTATGTAAGTTAATACTAACTTTGCCCAAATTCGAAAAGCATTTTACTCTTATAAATCAATTTCATATGCATTTCTCATTTGATCCTTAATCTCCTCAAGAACTTTATCCCTATTTTACAAACAAGGATGTTAATAACTCAATCCAAGGTCTGCAGCCAGCCAATAGCTCTGCCAGACTTCAACAAATGTCTTAGATGTGTGAGCTTAATGCTGAAGACAAGTCAAGACTGAGACAGGAAAAGTCGTTTGTTAACATAGTTGTTTTCCAAAAAAACCTTTAGACTCACAGCAGAAATTTCAAAATTAGTTGAGTTGATGAAGTGAAGAATCTGGGAAAATGGCTTGGAGACTTGGCCTAGGAGGTTGCGCATTGAAGTGGAAAGTCAGACGGAAGTGTAGTAATGTGTGTATGTAAAAGGGATAAACACAGGATGATCTACCACTAAACTTATTTTGCCAATTGTATTAATTTAACAGTTTTAAAAATAGAACACTGCTATTGTAGTAGTAGCTATAGGTCTTAAAATATTCCAGGTACAATTCTAAACACAAAATAAATACTAGCTCGTTTAATCCTTTCAACAATTGCATAATGTTTTTTTGCTGTGGTGGTTAGGAGCAGGACTCTGAAGGAGTATTGCCTGGGTATAAGCCCCGACTCTGCCTTTTATGCACTATGTGATCTTGGACAAGTTACTCACCAACCTTGATTTCTGTATCTGTAAAATGGGAATAATAATGGAAATGACCTCAGAGGGTTGCTCTGAGCAATAAATGAGGAAATATATGTAAAAGGGCTTAGAATAGTGTCTGACACATACTAAGCTCTATATATGTATTTGCTCTTGTTACTTTCTTTATCCCCCTTTACAGATGAAGAAATAGAAGCATAGAGAAGTATTGGCTCAAGGCCACACTGCTGGTAAGTACCAGAGCTAGGACTTGAACCCAGGCATATAGCTCCAGGAACCACACTATGAACCAGAATTCTCTGCAATGTCTCATACTATAGTGGTACCCAGGAATGTGGTTAAACTTCTAGAAGTCTAAGATTCAGTCTCCTCCCTGGAAGAGCTAAGATAGGCAGAATAATGGCCCTCCAAAGATGCATTTTTCCTCATCCCTGGAACCTGTGAATATGTCATATTACATGATGAGGGGGAAATAACGTTTTGAGTAGAATTAAGGTTGTTGATCAGCTGACTTCATAATAAGGATATTATCTTGAATTGCCCTGGTGTGCCCAATGTAATCAGAAAGGTCCTAAAATATAAAAAAGCAAAGCAGAACTGTCAATGCCAGAAATATATGATGTGACCATGGCTCAACCAGTTATTGTTGGCCATGGAGATCAAAGAAGGGGCCAGCAGCCAGTGCTCCAGAAGCTGGCAACCTTTAGAAGCTGAAAAAGGAAAGAAAATAGTGTACCGTATGGTCTCACTCACAGGTGGGTGTTGAACAACAAGAACATGTGGACTGAGGGAGAGGAGCATCACACACAGGGGACAGTTGGGGGGGGTAGGGGAGAGACAACAGGGGGTGGGGAGGGAGGGGAGGGTGGAGAGGGATAACATGGGGAGAAATGCCAGATATAGTATGCACATAAAGTAAAATAAATAAATTAAAAAAAAAAGAAAAAGAAAGTAGTCTCCTCTAGAGTCTGCAGAAAGGAACCCAGCCCTGCCAATACCTTGATTTTAGCCCAGTGATACCCATTGAGACTTCTGACCTCCAGAGCCATAAGGTAAAAAAACAAAAAACAAAAAAACGGTATTGTTTTATGCTACTACATTTGTAGTAATTTGTTATGGCAGCAATGGGAAACTAATAGAGGAGCTTACGGTGTGATTAGGGAGAAAATGGGACAGGGACTCTACTGTATATTGAAGACCAACCCCTACCACCTCTTGGTAGGGAGGATGGAAATATAACAGAGTTTAGCAAACAAACCTAAGTGGTATATTTTAGTGTGCAGGGCTTTTATTTTTTAATTTTGTATTTTGTAGCCCAATAGAGAATTAATTGTTTCTGAATAAAACCGATTGTCGGGCCTCAGTTATAATAGCACACATTGCCATCTGTGAATAATTTTTTCTTTGACTACCACATTTCATCCTTGTGGCTCTAGGTCATCAGGATAGATGGCATCTGATACACTGTGGAAGGGTAAGAGAGGTGCAGGATTTGGCAGTTAATAGACCCAGGTTCAAGTTTGGTCTTCACTCACGGTAGCCGGTGTTGGGCCTGTGATAGGATCTCTCTGAACTGCAGTTTCTTCATTGGTAACGTAATAATGGTGCTGCCCCTTCATGAAAATTATAGGAAATGCCACTCTGAGGGTCCCTGCCACTCAGTAAGGTACTCTGTGAGAGTTATATTTTTCTGTTTACATCTTACAGTTGGGGAAGCTAAGGCCAAAGAAGAAAAGAACTCCAGGGAATTAGCTAATCAGTTGGCTGCAGAGTCAGGATTCAAACTATGGTGTTTTCCTTAAATGACTTTTTAAAATGCGTTGCTATATTCAGTAACTTGCCAAACTAATTTGATTGCATTAATCAATTTATTTATTATTTATACCCTTCCTGTTTCCAACAAGAATTGGAAATTACTTGATCAAATTTAACACCCAAAGAAGGTACCTTTGTCAGCCTCTTTAGCAGTGCTGCCAGTAGGCACACTATCCAGGGAGGAGCGGAGCGGGCCTGTTACTTTGACAGAACATTCTAAATCCAACTAGCCGCTGCTGGTTAAGGTGGCCACATACCCAGGGGCAAATTCACAGATTCTCTGACTTCACTATCCAGTGTTTATGCTATTTGCTGGTGGGACGTATTCTGGAGAATATGCCAGCAGAAGTCTGCTAAGGAGAGCTATCTATTCTCTCAATTCAAGATAAGTTCCAAAGTGGGACATGAGTAGGGTCACAATTAGAAGGATACCAGTAATCATTAGATAGCACAACTGACTATTCATGTCAAGAAATGTGTTTTGAAAAACATCTTGTGGGACACTCTTAACATTCTGTTAAGTTTAATAATAACCAAGCATTCACAAGACCTGGAAAACTAAGTAAGTCCGCAGGTTACCAAGCTACTCCTCAGAATGAATTCAAATGGATTAGGTCCTTCTGTTGGCCAAATTAAGGAATTGGGGTTTAGAAAACAAGTTTGATTCCCATAGTATACAAACCTTTTTAGTTCAGATTGTAGCCTGAAGTGGTTTGAAATGGATATGTAAACACATACATGCTAAACTATATATACTTTATATCATAAAATACATTTATTAAAGGCTTTTTGTTTAGTTTTTAATAAATGTGTTTTGTATAGTAGCCACTGTGTAAGATACACATCAGTGGCTGACCTCGGGTTCATTGTAGATATATGCCATTTCCATGCATCATTGTAATGAAGGCAAGAAATCATGAGTATACCAAGAGTGTTACAGAAAAAGCATATGAGAGTTCAAGGGTATAGCATATTTAGTTGGCAAAATGTAGAAAGGCATTTTGGAAGAGCTGTTTTGATGTAAGGTTTGAAGAATAAATAAGAGTTACATGTGAGGTGATAGGATGGAGGGAGAGCCAAGTATGAAAGTGTGTTGTGTGAGTAGGGATGCATTTGAATGAATGAATAGGGTGGGGCTCTTTATGTGGGAATAACATAGAAGATATATTAATTTGTTTATTTAATAACAAAATATTTATGAAGTAGCTTCTGTGTGCTGTGCTCATTTGGGTGAAGAGAGATGAGTAATATAGCCAGGATCTCTACCTCACAGCAGATAGTAAATGTTGTCCATGGATACAGTGCATTAAAGGAAAAAAATGATAGAAGATATCAGCGCCAGAAGAAGCATGTGCAGACTCTTGGAATAAAAGAAGGCTTCTTTATTTACTTCACTGTAAGAGGCTGTATTTATGGTTAACTGTTCAAAGTAAATGTATCTCTTGCAGATGGATTCCACTATGACAGACAGGTCTATAATTTGTCTAGTGTTCTTGGAAAGAAACAGATGACATTTTTCACTACCTACTCCCATCTTTTTTTTTTTTTTTTCAATACGAAAAGGACATTAAAAAGTCCTCAGTAATTGCTGGCATAAAGCCTTTATTTTATGAAAACAATAAAAGTATAAGGAAAACAATAAAAGTATGTCCTTTGTATAAATACTTGCAACAATATACAATAGGTACCCCTGTTATCATGCCCATTTTACAGATAAATAAATTAAGGCATTGGGGATTAGGTGACTCACCCAAGATTAGTGATTTTATAGCAATTTAGCAATAGAACTGAGACAAACTGAGGTGGAACAGCTCCAGAGTCCACGTTCTTAACTAGTGTAGACAACTTCTAATACCATCTTATGCCTAGAAGTTCCCTGGATGAGTTAAAAATTGAGACGATGTTAGTGCTTTGGGCTCTCTTTGCCGAACATTTCTCCTGAAACTCTCTTAAGTGGTAACCCTTATTTTTGGATGCATTCCAGGGGCCTACATAGATTTGTGCAAGAATGTGGCACCCACATCTGAAAATAAAAGAAGTTGCTCTTTACACCATTGCAAGGATTCTGAATTTAGTGAGTGGTGCTTGGCCATCTAGGACTTTGTGATTCCTTTATGGGAGTGCAGCAGGTCAAACTTCCAAAACCGAGGAGGGCCAATAAAATCCAAAAGTGTACACTCAGCCCTTCCATGGCAGACAAATCAAAATCCCCTGCTGGGTTTAACATTCTTGCTTTGTTCTCTAATCAGCAAAAATTCTTTTTCCCCCAAGTCAGTATTTGTTCATGTATTTCCAGAGGCCTGGGAAGAAGGATATTATGCAGAGAACACACCCAAGCATAGAACTGGATAGATTAAAAGATCCAGATGGACACCCAATCTATTCACATAAATACATAAAAAGCCAAACTAGAGCACTAAGTGGTGGCGCTTATTGTAAAATGGGACTGAATACTGCCGTTTCTTCTATTTCTAAACCAATTTAGATTTCAGGGCTCATTTGCAGCACTGGTTCTATAGCCATTGGTAACCCAAGGGACTTTTGCATTCTCTTCTTCACGTAGATTAGCCTTTTTTTGTGTTCTTTTTAAAGGCATAAAACTTTTTAACAAACTTATTCCCAAATTTTTCCAATGCTGAGCCACCACTTCTTAAGCCCCTCACTGCAAAGCTGGGGAAAAGAGAAAAGCCCCAAACTGATTTTCATCTATTTGAAAACTGACCTTGGAGTATGTGTTCATGAAAACCCAGAGGTATTTGGACATTGCCACCCTTACTCGTGGAAACCACTTCACAGGTCAAGACAAACATTGAAAGTAATGAAAAAAAAAAAAAATAAGGCAGCAGGTCAAGTGTTTATTGCCAGCTGCGAGCCAGGTATCTTTACATACGGAAATGATGATCTTGGGAAGTCTTTGATTTGTGTTCTTTTCATCAAATTAGGGTATTTGAAAATGTCACAAATAATTATTTCATCAATGAATCAAAGATGTTAATTCAGTGCCAGGTCTCATTATGAACTAAGACACAAAAGATTTGGAGATTTATCCTGAACCTTCAGACACTGGATCTCCATGCTTACACAGAGGCTTAGAATAACAGTCTGGGACTGTTATTCTAATACATGACCCAGAAGCAATAAAGAGATTTTATATAGGAATATATTTGTAAATATTTTTATACTTTTAAGTATTTTTTAAATTAAAAAAAAAGCCAGAGTTACAGGAAATCATTATATACTAAAGTATTCCACATTATATAAGATAGAATGAGGACAGTGGGAGCATTATTGTTTCCATCATTGAGTGGAAAAATGAGAATTCTCAACACTTCAAGATGAATAGGAATGTAATGCTATAGCTGGAATGTTTCTTTTTTTTTAATGGCTGACATGATTAGAGTATGGAAACTATTACATTTAGGAAACTCCAATAGTACAATTTATAGTCTGCAGATGCCTTGATATCCCCATAGAGTATCTTGCATTGTAAGTGCTGAACAGAGGCTTTTGGAATTATTATTGAATTACAGTCAAACAACACAACAAAGACTGATGAAAATCCACATATTTCCAAGTATACTGGAACAATTTGGACGTGCAAATAGAATGTAATGCAAGCAGATATCAATTCTGATGTAGCAGACAGGAAAGAATCAGACTTAACCAGGAAGTCCGGTACGGAGTCTCCACCCTCACGTTACTTTAGGTAGTGTGCTAAGGTAACCTAGCTATGTTACCTGAGATGAGACCTTTAGCTATGCCAGTGTCCTCTTCTATAAATGGGTGTCACTTCTTTCAAGCAGCAACTGCTTAAAGAGTTGTGGAGGTTTTGAAATTATATGTGTCATAATTTGTTATTTTTTTTTTTTGGTCCTAAACAAATATAATGGATGTGTTGATGGTTAAACAGTGTTTATTTAAAAATATCCCCATGGAACTCTGTTCTTTTGAGAGAGAATTTAAAAATTAGGACTATGTGAGGAATGGGAAGAAGCTCTACTAAGAGTTTGCATCTCCAAATCCCCAATTTTTATCAAGGCAAATTTGTTTCACATATTTCATATATGTTGCACTTTTACATAGATTTCAGCTAAAGAAAAAGTACAACTGATTAAAAAAATATTGAAGGCCACTGAATTAACCCTTCTTATTTGGGTTTGGAACCATGAAGTTAAGAAATAACCCAAAAGTCCATGCAAAAAAGAAAGAATATGCAATTTATTGCATGATCATATAATAGAATACTACCTAGCATTGAAGAGGAAAGAACTACTCATACATGCCACAAGATAGATTCAAAACATTATGTTGAGCTAAAAAAGACAGATACAAAATAGTGCACACTTCACAATCTCATTTATGTAATGTTAATTATTCATTTAGGCATCTTGCTGTAAAGTGCTATTGACCTAAAAGAAGTACAAGAGAACTTTTCTGGCATGATGCAAATGTTATATATCTTGATTTGGCAATTAGTTATGAAAATATTTCAAAATGTCCTTGAGCTTTACACTTAATATTTGTGCAATTCACTCTATATAATTAATATCACGGTTTTAAAAAGTAGGTTCACCTTATTGGTTTTCTGATCATTGTGTAAAAAATAAATGGAATTAGTTAAGTTCCAGAAAGATCCAAAAGGAAACAGTAAAAATGTGTCCATCTCTATGACAGAGTCTTTCTCCCTACTTCCAACTCCCTAAACACATACACAGACACACACAAAATATACACATCTGTACACACACTTCTTCAGTAAGCTAATTTGCTTTCTTTTTTTTCCCTTCTTTTTTTTATTGCACTTTAGGCTATGGGGTCCATGTGCAGATCATGCAAAGTTGTTTGCTTAGGTACTTACATAGCAAGATAGCAAGGCGGTTTGCTGCCTCCATCCCCCCATCATCTATATCTGGCATTTCTCTCCACCATATCCCTCTTCACCCTCCCCATGCCCCACTGTCCTCTCCTAGACCCCCCCACCAACTGACTCCAGTATGTGATGCTCCCCTCCCTGTGTCCACGTGTTCTCATTGTTCAACACATGCCTATGAGTGAGAACATGTTGTGTTTGATTTTCTGTTCTTGTGTCAGTTTGCTGAGAATGGTGGTTTCCAGATTCATTCATGTCCCTACAAAGTACACGAACTCATCATTTTTTATGGCTGCGTAGTATTCCATGGTATATATGAGCCATATTTTCTTTGTCCAATCTATCATTGATGGGCATTCGGGTTGGTTCTAGGTCTTTGCTATTGTAAACAGTGGAGCGATGAACATATGTGTGTGTGTGTCTTTATAATAGAATGATTTATAATCCACTGGGTATATACCCAGTAATAGGCTTGCTGGGTCAAATGGAATTTCTATTTCTAGATCCTTGAGGAATCGTCACACTGTCTTCCACAATAGTTGAACAAATTTACAATCCCACCAACAGTGTAAAAGCATTCCTATTTCTCCACATCCTCTCCAGCATCTGTTGTCTCCAGATTTTTTTAACGATTTCCATTGTAACTGGCATGAGATAATATCTCAATGTGGTTTTGATTTGCATTTATCTAATGACCAGTGATGATGAGCATTTTTTCATATGTTTGTTGGCCTCATGTATGTCTTCTTTTGTAATGTGTCTGTTCATATCCTTCACTTACTTTTGAATGAGTTTGTTTGCTTTTTTCTTGTAAATTTGTTTTAGTTCTTTGTACATTCTGGCTATTAGCCCTTTGTCAGATGGGTAGATTTCAAAATTTTTTTCCCATTCAGTTTTTTGCTGGTTCACTCTAATTATTGTTTATTTTGCCATGCAGAAGTTCTTAAGTTTAATTAGGTCACATTTGTCTATTTTGGCTTTTGTTGCCATTGCTTTTAGTGTTTTAGTCATGAAGTCCTTGCTTATGCCTATGTCCTGAATGGTTTGGCCTAGGTTTTCTTCTAGGGTTTTTATGGTATTACATTTTATGTTTAAATACTTAATCCATCTGGAGTTAATTTTAGTGTAAGGTATCAGGGAGGGGTCCAGTTTCTGCTTTCCACACATTGCTAGCCAGTTTTCCCAACACCATTTATTAAACAGGGAATCCTTTCCCCATTGCTTGTTTTTGTCAGGCTTGTCAAAGATCAGATGGTTGTAGATGTGTGATATTACTTCTGAGGCCTCTGTTCTGTTCTATTGGTCTATGTCTCTGTTTTGATACCAGTACCATGCTGTTTTGATTACTGTAGCCTTGTAGTATAGTTTGAAGTCAGGTAGCATGATGCTTCCAGCTTTGTTCTTTTTGCTTAGGATTGTCTTGGCTATGTGGGCTCTTTTTTGGTTCCATGTGAAGTTTAAGGTGGTTTTTTCCACTTCTGTGAAGAAGGTTATTGGTAGCTTGATGGGGACAGTGTTGAATCTATAAATTGCTTTGGGCAGTATGGCCATTTTCATGATATTGATTCTTCCTAACCATTAGCATAGAATGTTTTTCCATCTGTTTGTGTCCTCTCTGATTTCCTTGAGCAGTGGTTTGTAGTTCTCCTTGAAGAGGTCCTTTACATTCTTTGTTAGTTGTATTCCTAGGTATTTTATTCTCTTTGTAGCAATTGTGAATGGGAGTTTGCTCTTGATTTGGCTGTTTGTCTGTTGTTGGTGTATAGGAATGCTTGTGATTTCTGCACATTGATTTTGTTTCCAGAGGCTTTGCTGAAGTTGCTTGTCAGTCTGAGGGGATTTTGGGCTGAGACAATTGGGTCTTCTAAATATACAGTCATGTCCTCGGCAAATAGAGACAGTTTGACTTCCTCCTTTCCTCATTGAATACCTTTTATTTCTTTTTCTTGCCTGATTGCTCTGGCTAGAACTTCCAATACTATATTGAATAGAAGTGTTGAGAGAGGGCATCCTTGTCTATTGCCAGGTTTCAAAGAATGCTTCCAGTTTTTGCCCCTTCAGTATGATAATTGGCTATGTGTTTGTCATAAATAGCTTTTATTATTTTGTAATACATTCCTTTGATAGCCAGTTTATTTAGGGATTTTAGCATAAAGGCTGTTGAATTTTGTCAAAGGTCTTCTCTGCATCTATTGAGATGATAATGTGGTTTTTGTCTTTGGTTCTATTTATGTGATGTGTTACATTTACAGATTTGTGTATGTTGAACAAGCCTTGCATCCCTGTGATGAAGACTACTTGATAGTGATGAATAAGCTTTTTGATGTGCTGTTGCATTCAGTTTGCCAGGATTTTATTGAAGATTTTTGCATCCATGTTCATCATGGATATTGGTCTGAAGTTTTCTTTTTCAGTTGGGTCTCCACCAGGTTTTGGTATCAGGATGATGTTGGTCTCATAAAATGAGTCAGGGAGGATTCCTTCTTTATGTATTGTTTGAAATAGTTTCAGAGGAAATGGTACCAGCTCCTCTTTGTACTTCTGGTAGAAATTGGCTGTGAAACCATCTGGACCTGAACATTTTTGGTTGGTAGGCTATTGATTGCTGCCTCAACTTCAGCCCTTGTTATTGGTCTATTCAGCGTTTCAACTTCTTCCCAGTTTAGTCTTGGGAGAGTGCAAGTGTTCAGGAATTTATCTATTTCTTGCAGATTTACTGGTTTCTGTCAATAGAGTTGTTTGTAGTAATCTCTTAGAGTAGTTTGTATTTCTGTGGCATTGGTGGTGATATCCCCTTTATCGTTTTTTATTGCATCTATTTGATTCTTTTATCTTTTTTGTTAGTCTGGCTAGCAGTCTATTTTGTTGATCTTAAAAAAAAAAAACAGCTTCTGGATTTCTTGATTTTTTGGAAGGGTTTTTTGTGTGTCTATCTCCTTCAGTTCTGCTCTGATCTTAGTTATTTCTTGTCTTCTGCTAGCTTTTGAGTTTTTTTGATCTTGCTCCTCTAGCTCTTGCAATTTTGCTGATAGGATGTCAATTTTAGATCTTCCCTTTTTTCTCATGTGGGTATTTATTGCTATAAATTTTCCTCTAGACACTGCTTTAAATGTGTCCCAGAGATTCTGATACATTATATCTTCATTCTCATTGGTTCCAAGGAGCATCTTTATTTTTGCCTTCATTTTGTTGTTTATCCAGTTGACATTTAGGAGCCAGTTGTTCAGTTTCCATGAAGTTGTTTGGTTTTGAGTTAGTTTCTTAATCCTGAGTTCTAATTTGATTGCACTGTGGTCTGACAGATTGTTATGATTTCCATTCTTTTGCATTTGCTGAGGATTGATTAACTTCCAATTATGTGGTCAGTTTTAGAGTAAGTGTGATGTGGAGCTGAAAAGAATGTATATTCTGTGTATTTGGGGTGGAGAGTTCTGTAGATGTCTATTAGGTTGTCTTGTTCCAGGTCTGAGTTTAAGTCCTGGATATCCTTGTTGATTTTCTGTCTCATTGACCTATCTGATATTAACAGTGGAATGTTAAAGTCTCCCACTATTATTGTTCGGGAGTCTAAGCCTCTTTGTAGGTCCTTAAGAACTTGCTTTATGTGTCTGGATGCTTCTGCATTGGGTGCATAAATATTTAGGATTGTTAGCTCTTCTTGTTGCATTGATTCTTTTACCATTATGTAATGTCCTTCTTTGTCTCTTTTGATCTTTGTTGCTTTAAAATCCATTTTATTAGAGACTAGGATTGCAACTCCTCTTTTTTTCCTCTCCATTTGCTTGGTGAATCTTCTTCGATTCCTTATTTTGAGTCTATATATGTCTTTGCTCATGAGATGGGCCTCCTGAATACAGCACACCAAAAGGTTTTGACTTTTTATCTTGTTTGCTAGACTGTGTCTTTTGATTGGGGCATTTAGTCTGTTTACATTTAACATTAATATTATTATGTGTGGATCTGATCCTGCCATTTTGTTACTGGTTGGATGTTTTGCCCTTTGGTTGGTGCATTTTCTTCATTATGTCATTGGTCTTTACAATTTGGTATGTTTTTGCAGT
Source organism: Cebus imitator (assembly GCF_001604975.1). NCBI lineage: Eukaryota > Metazoa > Chordata > Mammalia > Primates > Cebidae > Cebus > Cebus imitator. The sequence goes on along the minus strand of NW_016107551.1, from coordinate 1,269,296 downwards.
GGCTGGTACTGATTGTTCTTTTATTTGTTTTCCTTCAGGAGGTCTTGTAAGGCAGGTCTGGTGGTGATGGAATCTTTCAGCAATTGCTTGTCCATAAAGGATTTTATTTCTCCTTCAATTTTGAAGCTTAGTTTGGCTGGATATGAAATTCTGGGTTGAAAGTTCTTTTCTTTAAGGATGTTGAATATTGGCCCCTACTCTACTCTGGCTTGTAGGGTTTCTGTGGAGAGATTTGCTGTGAGTCTGATGGGCTTCCCTTTATGGGCAGCCTGATCTTTCTCTCTGACTGTCCTTAGCAATTTTTCCTTCATTTCAACCCTGGTGAATCTGACAATTATGTGTGTTGGGATTGTTCTTCTTAAGGAGTATCTTTGTGGTGTTCTCTGTATTTCCTGTATTTGAATGTTGGCCTGCCTTGCTAGGTTGGGAAGTTCTCCTGGATAATATCCTGAAGAGTGTTTTCCAGCTTGGATTCATTCTCTCCATCACATTCAGGTACACCTATCAAATGTAGATTAGGTCTTTTCACATAATCCCAGATTTCTCGGAGGCTTGTTCATTTCTTCTCACTCTTTTCTTGCCTTGTCATTTTATTTCATTGAGTTGATCTTTGGTCTCTGATATCTTCTGCTTGATTGATTTGGTTGTTGACACTTGTGTATGCTTTGTGAAGTTCTTGTGCTGTGTTTTTCAGCTCCACCAAGTCATTTATGTTCTTCTCTAAGCTTGTTATTCTAGTTAGCATTTTGTCTAACCTTTTTTCAAGGTTTTTAGTTTCTTTGCATTGCATTAGAACATGCTCCTTTAGCTTGGAGGAGTTTTTATTATCCACCTTCTGAAGCCTACTTCTTTCACTTCATCAAATTCATTCTGCGTCCTGTGTTGTTCCCTTGCTAGTGAGGAGTTGTGTTCCCTTGGTGGGGGCAAGGCATTCTGGTCTTTGATGGTTTCATCCTTTTTGTGCTGGTTTCTTCCTGTCTTTTTGGATTTACATAGATTTGTTTTCAGGTAGCTGCTTGGGGAGGCAAACTTTCCTTTGTCTGCCTGGAGAGGTGCTGCTGGGCTACCACGGATTCAGTGTAGGCTGAGTAGATTTCCCATGTCTTTTGTTTACTCAGGATGATTAGGCCTGCCTCTGTAATGTCGGCTGTCCTTCCCCCCACTGAGCTTTCCCCTGGTCACTCTCTAACTGATGTGCTCCCTGCGATACTCTCAAGTGAGACAGCCTCCTGGGCTTTGTGAAGGAGGGATCCTCCCAGCCATATTGCCTGATTTCCTGCTTTCAGTTCCCTTGCTTTTGGGGGGGCAGATAGCTTTCACAGCGTCAGCCAGTGCTTCCATCTAGATCTGTGCCGACAACCCCGGCACCACTGGAGTTGCTGCTCCGCCCTGTTCAGGCAGCTTGTGGGGGCTTTTCATCCCAGTGAAGATCTCCTGTTCTGTGAGTTGTGGAGGGCTTGGGCGAAGCACAGTGTCCGAACCGAAGTCCTGGAGTGGGAGAGCCCCTGATCCTCCGGTCAGTTGCACACACCTCCTGGGTGGGGCAGTGCCCCACTCTGCCTCAACTTGCCCTCTTTGATTTATACCCACTGTCCAGCCAGACCCACAAGATGAACCTGTACTTCGTTTGGAACTGTGGAGACCATTGCCTTCTGCGTCTCTCTTGCTGGGAACTGCATTCTAGAGCTGTACCTATTTGGCCATCTTGGAAACCCCTCTTATTTGCTTTTTTATTCCCTCCCTTTTCTCTGTTTTTGTTCTTTCTAGACTCTACTAGGTTACTAGATGTTACAAAATTCATTGAATAACAACATTACTTATTTTCATAGTTGTTTTGTGGTCTTCCAATCCCATAAGAATCTCTGAAGGACAGAAAGATGCATCAGCATGCAAAAAATTCTAGTCCCCAAAAAGCATATTTTCCTGGAAAATTATTTTACTTACAACTTTTATACATAAATGTATTCATAAGCACTCAGAGCTGCTTATATGTAAAATAACAGGTAGCATATATGAACCACTTACTATGTTGCAAGTACTAGTCTAAGTGATTTGTATTGATTAACTACTTAATTTTTCCAACACGGTTTTAAGGTAATGCAGATGAGAAACTGAGCCACAAAGAAATTAAGTAACTCGCCTAAGGTAGTAAGTAGGGAGCTGCAGTAGGAACCTGGCTCCCCATTCAACAGCCATGTGTGCAGATAACTGTCTACTTGTAGCTCTGAGTGCCCTCTGAGAACCTTAGCTTGCAGCTAGATACTCTTACTATTGTGTCCTTTCTGGTGATTTTTTTTTCAAAAGCTTTTCAACCCTATTATCTCAACTGGATCGGTGTTCTCAGGTGATACTATCATCTAAGAGACCAGTAAATGTTCCCGAAAGTCAATGCAGCGATCAACAACAAAATTGAAGGCCTTCGTTGCGTGGACAGGCTGATAGGAGTAACACCAGTGTTACTTTAACCTTCTAAGCAAAGCAAAGAAACCATAACTTCCTAACCAGCTTTGCAGTGCTGAGCCCAGTATGAGGCACAGATGGTCAAGTGCTTGATCAATGTGTAATATGTAGAGATTTAAATCACAGCAACTGTCTTTGTGCCTTGTACGTGCTTCCTAGGGTTGCCATAACAAAGTATTGTGCTACAAATTGGGTGACTCAAAAAAAAATAGTAAGCTATTGTTTCACTGTTCTGAAAGAAACAAATCCGCAGTTAAGGTATCGGGCAGGAGAAAAATCTCTCTGAAGTCTTTAAGGGAGGATCCTTCATTGTATTTTACAAAAATTTTATTTTCAATTGACAAATAATTATTGTATAGATTTATGGGGCACAATGTGATGTTTTGATATAGGTTTCCATTGTGGAATGATTAAATTGAGCTAATTAACATAGCCATCACCTTAGATACTTACTTACCATTTTTTTGTAATGAGAAATTTTAAAATCTGTTTCTTTGCCAATTTTGAAATATGTCATATGCTTTGTTAATTATAGTCACCATTCTATGCAATAGATAGCTAACATTTATTCTCTCTAACTGAAAATGTGTACCCTTTGATCAACATCTCCCCTTTCTCCATCTCCACTTCACCCCTTAGCCTCTGGTCACCACCATTCTACTCTCTAATTTTATGAGTTCAATTGTTTTAGATTCCACATATAAGTGAGATCACGCGGTATTGGTTTTTCGGTACCTGGATTTTTTCACTTAGCATAATATCTTCCACATTCATTCATTTGTGACAAATAACATAATTTTCTTCTTTTTAAAAGGCTCTATTGTATTCCATTGTGTATGGAAGCAATCTAAGTGTCCATCAACTTATGATTGGATACAGGAAATATGTTCTGTGTATACAATGGGATATCCTTCTTTGCCGCTTCATCTGGTAACCCCAGGAGTCACTTGGTTTGCAGCTGCATCACTTCAGTCTCTGCTTCTGCTGTCACATGGTGCTGTCCATGTGCATCTGTGTCTTCACGTGGCTGTCTTTCCATCTTATGGGGACATGAGATTTAAAAACTCATGTCTTAGACTTTAGATTAAAAGCTTACCTCAGTAAACTTATCTTGACTTAATTATATCTGCAAAGGCCTATTTCTAAATAAGGTCACATTCGTGGGTACTGGGGATTAGGACTTCCACATTTCTTTTAGAGGGACACAATTCAATCTTAGCAACCCAAACCACTGCAGTCTTACTGTTTTTCCACATTCCATTCCTTGGGTATAGTTGTTTTCCCCTGAATTCCATCTTCACCCTTCCTCTCCCAAAGCTCTAATTTGTAAAGGCATCTGATCCATCCTTAGCAAACCCAGCATTCTCACTGACACACTGTCATTGCTTCGCCTCTCTCCTCGGTAGATTAATCATCTCTGGAAAAAGACTTAAAAAATGAGTTCTCTCTCTTTGCCCTGACACCAAGTTCATTTCGCTCTCAAAACTCCAGGCTAAACAGGACCTTTGAAATAAATTTTGCATTAGTTTATCTCTACCAATGAATATTCCATAACACAGTATTTAATGTCACTGGGCAGCCTCTTACTCATGCAGTTGCCAGCAAATTCCCACCACGTTGATGTCAGAATGTGAAATTAGCGACTAATAAAATGAAACAGACAAAAGGAGAATGCTGAGTTATAGAAGGGATAAGCATGATATATGAACATCATTAGCTGTTCCTCAAAGAACATTTATGTGATTACATGAATGTGAAAATGCAATGCGGTATTTTAGAATATCGCTAGTCACTGGAATGCTGTGAAGCAGATGGACTGTGTGACTGATGATTCAATAATTGCACTCATTAAAAATGTTCACGCTTTTAATTTCTTCACAGCCTTCATTCCCCAACCCATTCTGTGAAGAACTGAGTAATGAAATGGTTTTGCCATTGTCAGCATATAGGTAATAATTGAGTTTGCTTTGATTTCCTGGGGTGCCCCGTCCCACCTCTGGGTTACTGATTGACAGCTCAGAGCTCGGTAAAATATTGAAACCAACCCCAGCTGTCTCAAAGGCAGGAGATATCAGAGGATCATCTTCCCACTGCCTTTTTCATCTCACACAATATCCTACCTGACACGTAGACAGAGTGTGGGGTTGAGTCTCCCCATGTTTCTACACCACAAATCTCAGGCATGGAAAATTGAACTGACAGCTTTGAATTCAAGTTCCCTACTTATAGCCAAGAATAAATCAGAGTGTGTATGGGAGGTAGGCAGTGGGTGGGAGGAGCCAACAGCTGCAGCAGTGATGTCAAGATGGGTAGCAGAACTCAAACTGAATACCTATGGTTATAGCCATGTGCCTGTAGAAACCACAGTATCAGTGGAGCAACACAAGGCTTTAGAAAGGGTGTAGCACTGGCTGAACTGAGCAAGACTAAAACTTTTTTCTCATTGTATTTATTTATTTATTACATCCTTTAATTCATTATTCAAAAAGAGCATTGTCCATTAGCAGGAGATTCTACTCTGACTCATATCAGTGACCAGCTACATATCCTTTACCTTTCTGACTTCATTATGCTCAGGCCCCAGCTCTAAAGCTCTATGATTATATAAAATATTGGCTGCTTAATCGTCGGATGGTGCAGGTGGCAAAGAAACAGAGACTCCAGTACTAGTCCTTCTTCTGAAACCCACATTCTCACCGTGGAGATACTTCATAGTTGCACACACAGAAGAATAACATCCTAGAAACCAGTTGAACTCCCTCACCCAAAGATGTGACAATGAATGTGTTGATTTCAGGAAAAAGAGATAAAGACCTTGGAGTCAGGGAAGTTTTAGAGTAATGCTCTTTGAAGCAGGGATAGCATTTTGAGAGATAGGGAAGAGGAAAGCGGGCATACTTGGGAGAAGAGTTTGAATAAATGTTCAGTTTTGCGATGAGTCAGATATCTTAGGATAGATGAATGAGTGGGCAGGTTGACTATTACAGAAGTTTCATGGGACTAATAGGGCTTATTATAGAGCAATACCAGGCTCTCAATATAAGGGAGAACCCTAAGCCTCTTCCCCAGCTTCCTCAAAATCTCTATTCAGGATTGAAAGGGGTTGGGTTCACATAAAAGAAAGTCTTAAATGCCACATAAAAGATTAGAGTCTGTAAAGCAAAAGGGTGTTATTGAAAGCTCATAAGAGGAGAGTAACGTATGATTAGGGGAGGCATGGGAAGTTTCAGTATAGAGTAGCCCCCAGGATGGGTCATAGGAGGTTGGACTAAAGGCAGAGAGCCTACCTCAAGAAGTCAGTATTATTCTGAATGACTGGAAAACCAAACATTATATGTTCTTACTTATAAGTGGGAGCTAACCTATGAGGATGCAAAGGCATAAGAATGATACAATGGACTTTGGGGACTCTTGGGGAGAGAATGGGAAGGCCATGAAGGATAAAAGACTATAAATTGGGTTCAGTGTATAGTGCTTGAATGATGGGAGCACCAAAATCTCATAAATCACCACTAAATAACTTATTCATGTAACCAAATACCATCTGTTTCCCGTAAACCTATGGATATATATATATATATATATATATATATATATATTTTAAATAGAACTCATAGCCAAATAAATTTACACATTAATAGAATAAACGTTCTAGGATGACCCTCGGGGGGAAAAAACAGGTATGATAAAAATTATAATAAGAGCAGAACAGAGGAGAAAGGGATGAATTTGATTCTCCAGAAACACTCTTCTATTTGCAACCTTTGCTTTCTCTTTTATATCAAGATTCAAATTTGTCATTAGGTGCTCAGTGTCAGTTTTTCTTTCTAGACTATCAATTCCCAGAAGGGCACAATTATATTTGTCTTTTGAGAGGTTTTTATCTCCAGTGCCCAGCATGGTGTTTGGCCCAGAGGAAATATCCAAAACATTTGGGGAATAAAGGAATGCATGCAGAAAAGAGCAACAAAATTCCGTGAGCCACATAATTCTGAACTTGGTAAATGGGAGCATGATGACAGCAACGGAAGGAGGTAGAAATAGCAATGTTGGGAGAAAAACGATGCTGGAGTTCAATTTGAAGTGATGTCAGGATATCCATGTGGACATGTTCAGAAGGTCAGTGGAAATATTGGATTGCGTGCGGAAAAAACTGCTGGTGTGTCCTCCTCTAATACAGAAAAATTGAGCCAGTTGGCTGAAGTTCTTTGATTTTCAAAATCCATTCAGCAGAGAATACGTTTGAGGTCATGGACCCCATTTTTTTTTAATGTACAGAAATGAAGAGGCACAGTTACCTTTTTTCTCCCCATCTTATGTCAGAAATTTAATACCTACTTTCATGCCATTTTTACTTTTAATATAGACTTTTTAATAAATTAAAATTTTGGCTTTTTTTTTTTAATGTGTGAGTCTGTATCTGGAAAGTTCATTGTAGCGGGAAATGAAAGAAAATGTATTAGGTTAGAGAATGCTTTGTATTTACTGGAGACATTAATATCTCCCTTTTGTTGGGGTGGTTTTGTGTCTACCTTTGGATGCCACAAAGAAGATTAGTGGTGACAAAAACTGGTGTGCTTTTTAGATATGGTTTAGTAAACTTTGATGTCACATTGGCCTAAACTTGAATTCTGGGTTCACCACTTCCTATTAAGTTACTTAACAACCCTGGACTTCAGTTTTCTCATCTGTACACTGGAGTTTCTGTTGCCTACCTAAGAGATTTCATGAATTATTAATACACATGGCTTTGGGTTTGGAGTAGTGGCCCCAAACAAACATTTGTCCACACATGTCAGAACCTGGAAATGTGAACTTATTTGGGAAATGAGGTCTTGCAGATGTTAGAATCTCAAAACGAGATTATCCTGATCGGTCTGAGTGGGCCATAAATCCAGTGACAAGTGTTCTTGTTGACACACGGACACAGAGTAGAGGAGAAGGTCATGTGAAGACAGAGGCAGAGACTGGGGAGACTGAGCTGATGCAGCTTCCACATGAAACTGGAAGAAACAAGGAAGGCTTTTCCTCTGGAGCCTCCAGAGCAAGTGCCATGCCACCACCCTTTGATGTTGGACTCTGGCCTCCAGATCTGTGAGAGAATAAATGTCTGTTGTTTTAAGGCACTGGTTTGTGGCACCCTTAGGAAATAAACACACACACTTAACTAGTCACTCCGTAAATTACAGTTCTAGCCTCTCATTCTTATTTAAACCACAGCATTCCAAGTCCTTTTGTATGAAAATAAAGTAAAATGATGGCTAGAAGCAGTCCAGTAGAGTAGAGGAAGAGGCCACATAAGAATGTTTGTGGATGATACTGGTAACATGAGAAAGTACTTGTGAGACACACGAAGAAGAGACTGATACCAGAGAAAAGAAGAAAAAGGGTAAAGCAGAAATCAGGCTATGAAAGAGGAAAAGCAATGCCACCCCCATCCCAACCTCTATCCTGCCTGTCTCTTAGGGTCCTTCCTTGGTTGTCACTCAATGGAAACTGAAAGGAATTGAGAGGAGACGTATTAAGGAAAGGAGAACCTTGATATTTCAAACTTGCCCTCCTAACGTGTGAGACCTGCTATGCCATTAATCTTCTCAGGATGGAGAAACTGAGATATGAGGCCATTGTCAAGGACACTATCATTAGGACCAGGGCCTGTTGGCTTCTAATCTTCAGTTCTCAAGATTGTACAGTTTCTGCTGGAGATCCAACATCTGTCACTCGTTCTTTTCTCTTTTGCTCAGCTGTCGAATGGAAACTTAACAGAAGTATGAGGAATAATGTAAGACACTGCAATCATCACAGCAGTTGCAGTCCGTGCAACAATACAACATTCTTTTAGTACATTAGTGACTTGTCATTTCCAAAGAGCATTTATTTAGCAATAAAGTTATTTTCTATGCATCAGTGGCCCACATGAAAAAATAAAAATAAAACAAACGGAAGTATAAGACACTTTAAAACATTATTATAAATAATAATATGCTATGGGGGCATGGTGAGAATGGAAAGAATAACCTTTCCCTGCAATCTAAACAAGTGTATTAATAGAATTCAAATAATGGAGTCTACCAAATACCAAGTGATTGTAGTAATTTCTATAATTTATCCAGAAAACAGTATCTCCTTAAGTCCCTGACAATCATAGACTCTCTCAGTGTCTTATCTACCCAATTTGAGCAGCAGTTCAAATAGTTCAGGACATTTCTATAGAGTCCCAAGACAAAGGGACTTGGGATCTTTCTTTTACCAGGCGGTCAGTAGTGATCCTGATAAGGTGACATGAAAAGCTGCTACATATGTAACATTGGCTCTCATTATTTTGTTTTGTTTGTTTGTTGCTGTAGCCACACTTGGTGACCCAAAAAGTATCTTCTTTCCCCTACACCGCTTGTCCACTGCAGGAAAATTAGAGACCAGCATTGTGTTTCTAAAGATACTAGAAAGTGATTAAGCACAAAACAGCCAGACCTCAGAAGCCTTTAGTGCAGATCTTGTGTCCAGCCTGCTTTTGAACGGAATCGTGGCTTTCTGCAGTGGCCATGGTAACCTTGGGCCCAGGACTCTCTCCAATGTCTTGGGACATGTAAGCCCCTGGGGCTTTTCTACAGTCTAATTCAGAGGGAAAGATGTTTGAAAAGAAGACTCTTCTAACCAATCTTGGCAAATGGGAAGCTAAATGGAACGTCAGAATTAGAACAATCAGGAGCTGTGAAATACCACGTGTTGTTGTGAAACAAAATTCTTAGTTTTAATACTGGCCTCAAAGACAGAAGTAAGTGAACATTTGTCTAGTGTTGTTCCATAGACTGCTACTTGGTTATACGAGATTTTATTTGTGAGGAATTTTCAAATAAATTGACTCATTGTTCCCCAGTGGAATATATCTCCTGGACAGCAGTCATCCCATCCCATAATATTACAAGGAAGGTGCTGCAAGCTCCACCTTCTTCCTGACATTCTGGTGATGAGAGTTAATGACCTTTAATGTGGGACACATGAAATAACAGAGGTTAAAGGTTATCAAAGCGTGCCAGGCACCTGAACAAATTGTGGGAGCTTTGGCAGAGGATGACAGCCCTGATATTCTCCCAGTCAGTAGATAAGAGAGCGGTGTTCCTGTGTCAGGATGGGAAAAGCAGGTGCCCCAAAGGGTATGACAGATCAAAGTGGTCCAAATCACGCTGCTCTTGTTAAAGCGTTTTTCCTGAAAGGAAAACTTTAAAACGTTAAAAAAGAAAACAAGAAAGAAAGAAAAGAAAAGATGGTGTACATTTCCATGAAAGAGAGAAAGAGCTGAGTGACCTATTTTACCACTAATGTCTCTCCTATGTAGGAGTCCCTATGCTTCCTTTGCAGATCCATGAAGGGTTGCTGGGAGTCCATGACCCCCAAACATTGTGGGTAAAGTTTTGTGCATTTTTTTTTCAGGAGAGTATTTATAAACTTATTATCACAAAGAGTTTAAGAACCACTTGAATGGAAGGGATCCATTATTTCTCCTCTCTGGGCTGCATTGATTAACACTGGCCCCAAGAGAGCTAACTTAGTTCTGTGACTCATATGAAACCCACAGTGTCTAGACCAGCAGTCCCCAACCTTTTTGGCACCAGGGACTGATTTCATGGAAGACACTGCTGTGTCTTCTGCACCATCCTGTGAGGACACAGACCTGCTTCAGGGCCAAGCCTGGACGGGTGCTTAGAGAAGCTAATGTGGAAATAGTGCCTGAGAAGACTCTGAACCCCCTCACTAACCCCCTCAACAAATGGGTCCCAGGCCTCCAAAACAGGGTACCTCCAGAACACTTCAGGGCCACAGTCCTTAGCAAGAAGGAAGTGGGAAATGGGATAGAAGCTGGTGAGTTTCCAGCCACATAAAAATTGTGAAGAGCTGGGAGAACTCAAATGCTGAAGCTTTTGGTCACGATTTTCTTTAAGTTCTAGGGAACTGTGTTTTACACTCACCAAACGCAGACTCGTCTCAGGAAACAGCAGATTTACTTCTGGTGGTGGGAAGTGATTCTAGTGAAGTGGAGAGAGACAACTGCCCCAGAATTTTCCCCTCTACTAGACATGTCTCTCTCTTGATCCCTTTAGGGACCCACCACACCCTCCCAACTGTCTCTGGAGGCTGGAGGAGTTGAATTTGGTTGACTTGAGGACTTGGACATGGACGTGGGTGGGAGGAAGGAACTGGGAGGAATTGGAGCCCCCCAGAAAGGGAAAGGCTGCCCCAGGGATGATAAGGGGACATGCTGAAACAGGTGTGGCCCCGGCGTGCAGGCAGGTGCTAGGCTGGGTGGACAGGGATGCACGAGGCTCTGCTCCATCCCCAACGAGCTGCCAAATGCAGGAGGATTCAAACCCCACGTGAGCATGCCCACACCAGCCACCCCTCCTGGGTACCACCCTGTCCTGGTACCTGGGCCTCTCATTTGCATCTGTTCTCATGGAGAAGCACTGGCCCTTGCTGTCCCTGCCATGCCCCCCACTCTCTGGGCCTTGGCTCATGCTCTTTCCTCCTCCCGGCATGCCCTTCTCTGCCAACTGCATGTCCTCCTTCCTCGAGGTTTAGCCGACACTGCCACCTCCGCATAGCTCTCCCTGCCTTCTTTCCGCCTCTAGGCCTCAGTGGCCTTTCTCCGCTCCCTCTCAGAGTACTGAGCACTTTCTGCCTTGTCCTGGAGCTTTCTGGGTCCACAGCCTGCCCCCCAGCACTCACCTGTGTGCTCCCAATAGGTAGGGCCACATCTGTGTGTCCCCAGATCCCAGCCTGGGACTGGGGTAGGATTAGTGGCCTGAGTGAGGAGAGAAAGGCCAGCTCCCAAAGGACTTTACTGAACCGTGCTGTGAATGTGTCCAAGTCCCAAAGCCAGGCGAGCCCAGACCCCACAGCTTGAGGAAGGGGCTGGATGCAGGGCCAGCTCAGCCTGAACAATCCCTTCCCACTGGGCCTTTCCTGTGGGGCCCTCAGCAGCCTGCAGGGGTCGCTGTCGTGCACTTGGGTGCGTGGCCGGCTCTATGGGGCCCTCGGTGCTGCTGTGTTGGGTGTGATGGGAGGGGGTAGAGGGAGCCAGGAGCACTGGGCACAAGAGTGCTGGCCTCTTCTGTCCCTGGCACTGTCCTTTGCACTTGTTTGGTGGCCCCAATGTGAGTCACTGTACAAAATGCTGCCTTTACTATTTTCTAAGAAATGACTTTTCTGTTAACCAACAGTAACAAAAACGTCAGTAACCAAAATAAAGTTCTGTATTTTAAAAGAGGCCAAAATAAATTTTTTTAATGTTTCTATTAAATATCATGAAAATACTCTTAATGAGTTTTGATGACATTAGAAGGATAACTAAAGACGTTAAATATAATTTATTTGTCCTCTCTGGTGAGGCGCAAAAAAGAAGACTTCCTGGGATAAAGTTGTTCCCACATGTGGGCACATTTCTGATTTGTCCCGGTTCAGAAGTGACTACAGCAATGGATAGGCCTGAGAGGAGGCGAGAAGGAACAATTAGTGATGGTGTGTATAAGGGAACTTTGATCAACATCAACAGAGATCACGGTTCAATCTTCACAATCCAGGAAAACTCCCACTTGGTGGGTAGGTCTTGGAACATATTGTACCCTAAGTGTGGAAGTGGTAAAGAGACTGCAGTGAACATCCTCCTTAACACATCCAAGAAGAAAGGGTCCCTTCTCTTCATCTAGTCATTCTGTGTCTTCTTTTTCCAGTAATTGTTACAGACTCCAAAAGCCTAATGGCAAAAGTCCCGCATGTGAACCTCCCAGTAATATTTTCCAGATGTGAAAGTCTGAGCACCCCATCCAGGGTGAACAGAAAAGAACCAGAAAGAACACATCCAGGTGTTGCAGTGATATGGGGATCATCTTGAGGGTCACACCCAACATTCATGCTTCTGAAATCTCCATGCAGGAAGTACCACTATTGGCTCTTTCAGGATGCAGAGTGATATCGACTCTGAATTCACTGAGCCTGTCCCCCAGTCCCACGGTGGGCCCTGCACTGAGCTCTGGATTTACAGGCTGGGCACTTTCAGCAGCAGAGCCTCACACCTGCATACCGCATCTCCAAAGCACTGGAGTAGCTCCACATCTGGTTTATGGCCCGTTTCCTTCAGCTCCTCATCCACTCCTCTTACCATCTCCCTCCAATGTTCCATTCTGGCTTTGCCTTCATTGAGTTGCAGAAAAATGTCCTCGCCCTTTTCTGGCAGCCTCTCCAAATGATGTTGCTCTTCTTCATGGAGAAATGCCGGCATCTTCCGATATTCCGCTCTGATTGCTTGTATCCTTAAACTCACATCATCCTTCCAGCATCTGGTTCTTGTGGTTTCCGTGTTCAGGTTTCTGAGACTTTCACAAGCTTTTTCTGATTAAAAACTGCATTTTCTTTAGGAGCTTTTCCCGGCATTCCTCAGTAGCCCAGTCAATGGACAGTGTCTGCGATCCTAGTGCTCCTGAGGGTTGGAGCACAGCAAACAGAGCAGGCTCTTGTCCACTTCACAGAACATCTTCTTTGTCTGCCTGTGAGTCCCACACATTGCTCCTCAGAGTTCCCTCCTCCAAATTTCCATCTTGCATTTAGAGCCCTGAGCAGGAGCTGGGATGTCCGGCCTGCTGACGTACAAACAGGGCCTGCAAAAGTTGTGCCCACAGTCTGTTGTGACTGGGTCTAGGAAGCAGTTCATGCAATTGGGGCAGGCGATTGCCCTGTGCAATATTTGCAAGATTCCAGAAATTATGTTTCCCAGGGATCTGTGAATGTTTCCCACAGTGCTTCTTCCAAAAAAATTCTGTTAAGCACTCCTCAAGGTCAGGAGCTCATTCACTGCAAAAAAAAATTCAGGTGACCTTCAGAGGTCACCTGAAAGCACTTAAACTCTAAGTACTGCCCTTCCCCTCTGGAGAATACTGAGCTTTTCAAAATGTGAATCTTCTACATCTTTTTATTTGAATCTTTGAAGACCACACCTACCTAAGTATGCCCTTTCTCACAGGCTTTTACTTCAAAGACCTGCTTATGAAAACTGGAAATACATCATATACCCTTGTGTTTCTTTTTAGGTTAGGCTGAATTATAAGTGCTGCTCTGGGCAGTTACAGAGTTTGTTTAGAATGAGGAGTTATTTAACTTTGATCATACTGTACATGGCAATTAAAAGTCATCATGGCAAGAGGAAACCACAGCTGGCCTGCTGCAACCAACACATGAACCAGAGTATGGTGGGGAAAGTGAAGGAATAAAGGTGGGGTTTGTTTCTTATTATAAAAGAAAAAAAAATTCTTCAGCAGTCTTAACAAGGAAATGGAATGTTTCACACTGGGAGAAACGACATCAGGATACAAAATTACAAGTGTGTTGACTCCAGCCCCGTCCCCATCTCCACCAAAAGCAGAGGTCAGAGACAGTTGAAGCCACAAGCAATTCTGTAAAAATTACCTAGAAACCCTACACATTTGATTCAAATCTAAACTTCTATAATTTTGCTTTTTAAAAAATTACAATTTTTTAAACTTCTTTAATTTTGCTTTTTTAAAAATTTAATATTAAAAGGCCTGCTTTAGTGATATGCTATTCCTACCAGAAAATAACCCTCATGGAAGTGGGGGGTGAGTAGTGGGAGGGGGATTTTTGGGATGAAACTGTTCCACCTTACATCATCAGGCATTAGATTCTCATAAGGAGCATACAGGCTTAGATCTTTCACATGTGCAGTTCTCAATAGGGTTCGCACTCTTCTGAGAACCCACTGCCAGTGCTGATCTCACAGGAGGCAGAGCTCAATCAGTAATGCTCCTTCACCTGCCAGTCACCTCCTGCTGTGTGGGCCGGTTCCTAACAGGCCCCAGCCCCCCCATCAGTCCATGGCTCAGGGGTTGGAGACCCCTGCTCTACGCTACTTGCCAAAGTTTTCTTTTCGTGTCTTGTGACTGTGCTTTCTGGGAACCATGAAAAGTGCCTCGTGGTGAAAACTGACTCACTGCAAAAACTCACCTCACTGGATATTCATTATAATCCTATGAGAAAACTATTTTTACTCCACAGAAAAATAAACTCAGAACAGAGAGGTTTGGTAACTTAACAGAGGCCACAGAGGAATGTGCGAGCCCAAAAGCTGAGCCCACATTTGTGAATTCCAAAGCCTGGACTATTTGTAGCAATCCACACTTCTCAGAACTCACATGTAATAGTTTCACAGGTGTCTCCCATTCCTGCTCAAGTGGATTCAAATTCCTCCCATGGAGGGTTTTATAAGTACATATTGGGTGTGATTTAGAATCTAGAAAGGAAAAAGAAATGTATTTGGTTAGAAGCAGTGAGTGTGACTATTCTAACACGTGGTCTTGTTCACTTGAGCTCAGCTTCAGGAAGGGTATAACTGTGTCTCCAGGGTACAGGTTTTGTGACAGCTTCTGGTACCTGAGTGTCAGCTCTAGCTCAGTCACTATCTCCCACTGATGCTTTGGGCATGCCAGCTGTAACATTGAAGGTGACGTTGATAAGACAAACATTTTACACAAGGCACTTGAGAGAGTATTTTGGTGCCTAATTTCAAAACAGTGAGCTCCCACATTCCATCCGATTTGTGTTTGTCTCCACAGGTCCCAAAAGAATTCCATAAGCATGAACTACTGAGGAAATAGTAAATGTATTCAGATCTATGAGGAGTTCATAACACGCTCCAACATGCCAACATATGTCTTTGGAGGCGGGTCACAACTTAATATTTGTGTTGTGAAGGAATAAGTAGAAAATCAAATTGTTTTAGTCTGTTTGGGCTGCAATAGCAAAACATCTTAGACTGCGTAGCTTGTCAACAACAGAAATAGATTGTTCACAGTTGTGGAGGTCCAAGATGAAGGTGCTGGCAGATTCAGTGTTTGGGGAGGGACTGTTTCTTGCCTCAAAGATGGTGCCTTGTTGCTATTCTTTATAGGGACAAAGACAAAAAATCAAAAATTGATGAACTCATTCCCTTTAGCCCTTTTGTAAGTGCACAAATCCTATCCTTGAGGGTGGAGCCTTTATGGCCTGCCCAAAGGCTCCACTTTCCAAAGGCCCCATCTGTTAATACCAACCCCTTGAGGTTTAAGTTCTAAATTATCAATTCTGGGGGGACACATACATTAAAACCCTAGTGTGAATGAATGATGTTACCAGGTAATGATTTATTGTCACGACTTAAAATTTAATTATCAGGAATAATAGCATGAGAAGTATTTGCTGTTACTTGTGAAATTCAAGGCTCGTTACAAAGCGAACAATTTAATAATAGTCATAATCAAAGTAAAGGTCTTTACTTTAAAGGACTACCTCCCAAACTGTGTCTAGCAGAATACTAGTCTCAGGAGGTAGGTATGCAGGCAAATAATTTTGAAACGTTTGTACTATGCTTGTTTCATAAAGATTTGGCACATTACAACTTTGATTAATCCTTAAAGAAAGCATTTCATTTAACTATGTTTTAAATCAAGATTATTTGTCTATAGAGTATTTCTTATTTTACTCCATCTGCCCCCTTCTTATGAATTATATACATTTAATGTTCCATTGAATAAATTTTGGGAAATGCTGACTTGACAATGGAAGAATAAACAGAAATAATCCATGCTTTGGGTAACAACTCGTATGTAGCTATGGGCATTGACTAAAGTTTACACCGTAGAATTCCATTATAAGCTAGTACTTTTTGGGAAACAAAACTACTTTGTCAATTTTTTGTGTTGCAGAAGTGGATATACTCGATACAAAAATACTCTTTGGAGACCCATGACATTGGGTCTCTTTAATGAATATGTAAAGAGCCCCAATAAATAGGAAAATGGTGGAAAACTGATAGACAATGAATTAACGATTAAGGAATATGAACACAAATGTCATTTAAACATGTCTCATAATCAAATGCAAATTAAGAATAGCAGGTTCAGTTTTCACTTATCAGATTAAAAAAAACTGCAATAATTTATTGGAAAGAATGTGGAGAAAATGATAAATCCACCTATTGCTGAGGGAAATGTAAATTAGCATCGTGTCTACAGAGGGTGCAATGGACTGAATGTTAGTGTACCCTCAAAATTTACATGTTGAAATCCTACTCCCATTGTGGTAATTTTTGGAAGTGAAGCCTTTGGGAAGCAATTAGCTCATGAGTGTGGAGCATTCATGAATGGGATGGCTGCTCTTATGAAAAAATGTGAGAGGGCAGGCATAGTGGCTCACACCTATAATCCAAACACTTTGGGAGGCTGACACCAGAGGATCACTTGAGGCCAGGAGTTTGAGAGCAGCCTGGGAAGCATAGTGAGACCTGTATCTACAAAGAATAAAGAAGTTAATCAAGTGTTGCGATGTGCGCCTGCGGTCCCAGCTACTCTGGAGGCTGAGGCCAGAGGATCATTTGAGCACAGGAGTTTAAGGCTACAGTGAACTGTGATTGTACTAGTGCATTCTCACCTGAGGAAAGAACGAGACTGTCTCAAACAAAAAATGAAGACATAAGAAACCTGCTTTTCTCTCTCTTTCCTCCACGTGAGGATGCAGTGAGAAGCAGGCAGTCTGTAACTTAGAAGAGGGCTCTCAATACGACCACACCAAATGCTATGTGCCCTTCAGGACCATATAACTTGTTAACATAACTATCACTCTTAGATTGAATTGGATGTTAGTAATGGATCATTTGGGAGGTTTGAGAATAATGGTAAACCATCTTCAATTTAATATGGGGTTGAAATTTTTCAACAGAGGAACTGCAGAAATAACCAGGCTGAAAATTGAAGCTGTCAAAGGCTCTCTTTTCTAGAGTTTAAAAGGGTAAACGGACCTTTCTCAACTGTTACCACTTTAAGACTTACTGTGAACTGGGAAATGGCAGTCACTGCCATGGTATCATGAGGGAAAAGATTACATCATTAGCACTGGACACCTGAGGGGGGAATATTCTCCCTTTTGCTATAACACTATTAATTACAGAGGAGAATCTAATGTAAATTCCCAGTAGCCAAATTATATTACTTAAGACAGAAACCTTTCCTTTAGGAGGTCTTACTTTTGTTGAAAACTGAGACAAAAAATTCAATAAGAAACAAATGTCCAGTGGCTTTGGGGTTTGTAATCTTTCAAGACCGGCGAGTCTGCTTGTGTTTGAAGATCAACCTAATGGGTATAAAGGTCACTGTGCTCAGGTAGCTATAATTAAGAAAAAGGAAACAGTGATTTTGTTAGATCATAGGGAAATGGCTGGACTCTACAGGATTTCTTTTTTATTCTCTATAATTCCATCTTTCAAGGCAAAAGACAAGGTATATGTGGACATATGTGTACAACAATACTTTTATCCATAACATTCATTCCATTTAGAGACAACCTAAGCCTTATTGGAATTGAGTTCATTTAGTCTAGTTCAGGCAAATTCCAGCTATATCTTAACTGAAATAACACAATATTGGTGGTTCTGCCTGTAAGCTCTTCCCTCCAGTGGATAGTTATATGATTATTGTTATTTGTAGTCATTGGCTGAAGCTTATGCAGAGAGAAAAAGAACAGGAACAGAGGATGAGTTTATAATTTAACATTACAAACTCATTAACAGATGAAAGCAAATACTAATGTAACTCATTTATAAACTCGGTGATATGACTCAATTAGTAATGAAAGAAACAGTTGGATCTTCTTTCTTTGTCCTCCATCTGAATCACATAAAGTTTGGTAAAGGACAGATAACGTGGTTCAGAAAACACTGTTGGATTTTGCGCCTGCAAGAATGGATTATTATCCCTATTCTGCCATTTGGTAGCTGAATGACTCTGGGCAATAATTGGATTTTGTTGGCTTCTGTTTGTTCGTAACCTAAGAGGGCTGGGTTACATGATCCCTAAAATTTGTTCCAGCTATAAAATTCTGCGATTCTAATTAAAATTAGCCAGTGAAGTTTGCATGCCAGCAAATCCCCGCAAAAAGACAGACATGCTATTAGATACTCTTGCTTGAAGGTGGCCGCCTAAGAGAAGTTGTGCAGAGCTCGTAGAATGTTAATCATTTTATTCTAAGAGTAAAGTTTAGGGTTCTTAAAACTAAGAACTGAAAGTTTAGCAAACTGGTGTTTATAATATTTATAGTTTAAAGTGACAGGAAACTGTCACCAATATGTCTATGTGAAATTATTTCTGTTAGACCAGGTCCCCTAGTGAAAATAATTCATTTGTTCTTTCAGTCTACATCATTTCCCTCTTACGAAGTACCTCAGAGCCTCTCAGGCTCACCTGTCTCAGAGCTTGTCTTAGGATTCTTGCCAAGTAATTTATGGAGGGAGTACTTTGGGGGTAAAACCTGCAACAGAGTGAAGTAGGCAAGGTAAGTGAAATAGGAAAAGTGGATCTGCTTCCTGAAGAACCTATGCTAACCTGTATTCTAATCAAATTGTAAAAATGTAACTCAAGCATATTTATGCATTAAAGTGTAGCTTTCTCCAGCTCCTGAGTTACCCAGTCAAAGAAGAAGACACAACATTCTGATTTCACACCATACCCCTGAGCGCTTTGTAGTAGCTATTGGAGTTAGACACAGACCTGAAAGAAACTTCACACTTTTTCTGTTGCTAATTAAACTCTGCTAAGACATGTGAGCCCCCTCTGAATCACTCCAAGACCGCACTTTGTAAATATGAAGGAGTATATAATTACCAGGTGCTTTTCATTAAGCTACGAATGGCTTAAGGTTTAAAGCCAAAGCCTTTACCTAATTCACACAAGATGAGCTTTTTGTGGGGCAGTGTCCACACCAGAAATTCAGCTTGCCCATCTGGAAAATGAAGGTTGTAAAAATCCAAAATAGAGGGAGTGTGACACAACCACTGAAATACTGTTTCCAGGCTGCAGGGCTGCGAGGAGAGAGCTTGCTCTCTCTCAGGGGGCTCCAGAGGATACCGTTCTTTGTAACAGCCTCTTGGCACTGTCTGGAGGCCTGCTCCACAGTCTTACTGGTCCAGACACATACATTGTCAGCACCCCAAAAGTAAGTACATTTCTTAGGAGCAGATGCATTGAGCTCCCATGGCCAATATAAAAGAGCAGAGTGTTCATTGATTCCTGCGCATTGAAAGCCACAGATGAAGGTCTCAGACCTGAGCCACTCTCTCCCTGTAACTTTTAGGAAGCCATGTGACAATCACAGAGTTCTTTGTGAGCAAGAAGTAAAGCCGGAGAGCTAATGAAAAGAGGGCCTAGCTGACTCTGCTGATTCCCTGCAGCATGTCCCCAGGGCTCACTTCTGAATTCTGTGCCCCTGTCGGGGCAGTTTCAGGTACTCTGTGGAATGCTTTCCACTTTAAATGCCTGCGTCTCTCTATTTCTTTGCTGGAGTGCTTCCTTCCCAAGCAGTAGGAGCTTGCTTAGTCAGAAGTCAGAACAATTCTGAAGAGCCAAAGAGTTGTTACTGCTGCCCTTGTGGGGGGAGTCCATGGAAAAATGCCTGAGGCTTTTGGTCCTAATGAAGCTCAATTCTAAGATACATTTTATTTGTTTATTTATTCTGAGACAGAGTCTTACTCTGTCGCCCAGGCTGGAGTGCAGTGGCGCGATCTCGGCTCACTGCAACCTCCGCCTCTAGGGTTCAAGAGATTCTCTTGCCTCAGCCTCTTAAGTAGCTGCGACTACAGGTATGTGCCACCATGGCTGGCTAACTTCTTTTGTATTTTTAGTAGGGACAGGGTTTTACCATGTTGACCAGGCTGGTCTCGAACTCCTGACCTCAGGTGATCTGCCTGCCTCGGCCACCCAAAGTGCTAGAATTATAGTTGTGAGCCACTGCGCCTGGCCCCAAGATAGATTTTATATGGTTTCTCAGAAGGTGCCCAGCCAAGTTGGAACCTCAGTTTTCCACACTGATAACCTATTTATTATTGTACCATTCAATGGCTCTTTTCCCTGCTAGGGCTGCCAGGTAACCCAGCTCAGTCTGAATTTCAGATAAACAGTGAATAGTTTGTTTAGTATAAGTATTTCTCATGCAAGGTCTGGGACATATTTATACCAAATACTTACTGGCTTTTTAAAAATCAGAAATTTAAATTTACCGGACTTTCTATATTGTTATTTGCTGAATCTGGCAACTGTGCTCTCATTTTCCAACTCCCTAACTTCCTAAGATCCCCTCCTAAATAAACTAGTCTCAGGTCCTGCTTTTGGGTGAATTCAAACTAAGACAGAATTCAGATTTGTTTTCACGTCTCTGAATCAAGGTCTGATAACTCCTCACACAATATCATTCTCCCCTTTCCACCAGTCAATCCCAATGTTATTCTGGATGGCTTTGCTACCAGCTAAAGCCCACATTTTCAAGCTTACCTCAGTTAATGACACGTAAGCAGAGGTCTTTAGTTAACACTTAAAAGAAGCCAGCTGACTTAGGGGAGCTCCTTAGGGAGATACGACATTTTGTCTTTCCTCTTACTGCCTGTGTCCAATGTAAATTTAATCGCTGGAGCTCCAGCAGCCGTCTTAGACATAAGACGAATTTTAAGATTCAAAGCATGCACTAAGAATGCATAATGAAAACACAGAAGACTAAGTTCTTGATGATTGCAGAGTTAATAAAATAGCCTAGAACTGCCTACTTCTGAATTTTCTCTGCATATGAATAAAAGAACTTCTAATTTCTTTGGATTTCTGAAATTGAGTCTCTGATAGCTGCATGTAGACCCTAACGGATAAAGTCACTGTGGGAAGCAGTAATTTTTTTTTTAACAGGATCAGAATTCTTCATTTAGATGTCATCTTTTCAGGAAGGCCTTTTCTGACTGGCCTATCTAAAATGACACTAAGCACCATTTACTTCATTCCTCTCCATCCTTTGTTCATATACCTACTTCATAATGTCTACTTTGAACATTTGTTGTAGGGCTAAGTGAAGTAACATTTATAATTGTCTGGCACAAAGTAAGCAAATTATAAATAGTATTCACTATTCTGCCCATCTTCAAATGAGAAACAGAAGATTGGGGTAAACATCAGGTTACTTTGAGTTAGTGGTCATCAGAAAATGAGTGTTTGCCACACCGATTCTTTTTTTTTTTTTATACCTTCAGTTCTGGGGTGCATGTACAGAACATGCAGGCTTGTTATGTAGGTATACACGTGCCATGGTGGTTTGCTGCATCCATCTTCTAGTCATCTACATTAGGTATGTCTCCTAATGTTATCCATCCCCAATCCCCCAACCCACTGCTATCCCTCCCCTAGTTCCCTCAACCCCCGACAGGCCACGGTGTGTGATGTTCACCTCCCTGTGTCCATGTGTTCTCATCTCATTGTTCAACATCCACTTATGAGTGAGAACGTGCGGGCCACACCGATTCTTTACAGATGTCAGTTAAAGTATTTGCTGCCTTTGAATTTTAATCAATGATAGTAGATTTTTCTGCAATGGATTATTTGCACATGCACTTGAAAAGAAAACTGTACTGAAATTTAAAGTAAAGGAGCATTATGTATATAACATTCAAACCATTCAGTAATAAATTATAGATTGATAGATAAGATAGATGAATTGATAGATAAGATAGATAGATTGATTGAAGCAATGGTAAAGAAGTCGGTACAAAATATTAACTGTACAAGAATCTGGGTGAAGGATAAAGAGTGTTCCTTATATCAGTCTTTTAATTTTTCTTTAAGTTTGAAATTGTTTCCAAGTACGAAGTTAAGGTAGTGAGGGATCTTCTAATAATTTAAGAACCACTGATTTAGTTTAGTCCCTAATTCATAGACAAGGAACTGAAGCCTAGAAGACCTGCTCAAGTACTAACAGACATGTTTGACTAGGTCTCACAATATTCATCATTTTCACAAATATACCTTACAACTCAAAACATAAAAATACTTTTAAGTTTACATAATACATGCACCATCACATCCACAATGCTGTTCCCCATATTTATGCAAATAACACAGATTTAATTCTATACTTTTTAAAATACAGCATTTATTTTGTTTACAAACTTCAGACCAGCTCTGAACTTCCTTATGTTTATCACCTCAAGAGAAGCTTTCTTACTTCTGTTCTACCCCAGCTATTTATTTTGGATAAATTAGAACTGTAAAATAATCTTGCCTTAGGATATGTTTATGTTCCATGGGATTGGGGGGTGGATACTCTACCTCTTGCAGCTGTTAGAAGGGGTAAGTGAGGTGGGGGTGGTTGTGGGAAGCGGGGAGCTAACCTTCCATTCTTTCTTCAGGGTTTCCATCTATGCTAAAGAGATTTTCTTCTCTCTCTCTCTCTCTCTCTCTCTCTCTCTCTCTGTTTTTCTAGTGTTTTTTAAAATAGCTTTGAAGCAATGGAAAATTTCTGTGGTAGCTGATAGCAAATACAGAAAGGCTCATTTGCATATAGATATTTCAGCTTGCAACTGCATAATCCCCTGAGAGAGGCCTTGTTTAAATGGGCAGGCAGGCTGGCACAGGGCTGCCCGGTTCCTAATGAAAACTAAATTGAAACTTGGGAAACATTTGCCTTGGAGGTGGCCAGGCTTTTTAGAGTATCAGTTTAAATCTGAAAGATGCAGGCAGGCCTGTGCCAAGTTGCCCCTCAGTCTTTAAAAACCTTAAGACAGAAGGTAGAGGAAAAAGGGTGAGAAAACAATAAATAATTGGAGACAACTTGAGCTAACCAATATGCCTCTTTTACTTCGAAATCGTGCCTGAAGTATTCAAAACACTGAGCAGGTGAGGCAGTGTGGAAGAGCAGAGAAGAGAATGTGGAGGATTCATCTATTCTGGAGGGGCTTTGGAAACAGGCTCTTTTTCAGGCATCTTGGTGAGCCAACCCTCCTGAGACAACTGGTAATCCATTTATAGGCTAAAGACTTTTCAGATTGAATGTTCCCCTGAACTTGACTGAGGGCTAAGCAGATAAGGACAACTCTGAAAACAAGATAATGTGGAAAGAAAAGAGATTACAAAAAGGTCAAAAGATTAGCTGGGGGGATAAGATGAAGTCAGAGGAATATAAGGGAAAAGGTTAGAAACCGATACCAAGCAAGGCAGGTAAATCAAGTTAGCAAGTGAAAGAAGTGAACATAGCAGGAAAATAAGAAATGGGATCAGGGAACTGGCCACAGGAGGAGAGGAATACAAGGATGATTAAAAATAAAAATGCAAGAGATCAAAAGAACTGACAATGTGGATGAAGGAAATATAAAAATATCAAACTGAATATCTCTGAGTCTTCTATGTCTGAGACTAATGAGAGAATTAGTATGTCACAATTTTCTTTACTTTTTTCCCAGAAGTTGTATGTCTTTGTTGTTATTACCAAAAACACTGTTTTCCTTTGATGAAACACTGTTTTATAATCTTTTTGATTCAACATCTGGAATTGAGTATAATATCCTCACTCATTAGCTAAAGCATCACAGGATTTGATCAAGTTTTTGATGAAAAAAATCTTAAAGGAGTCTCTAATGTAAGTGTGAGAAAGTGAATAACACTGTTTCCCCATCACACACACATGCTCACACACACACACATGCATACATGTGCGTATCCACACACATGCAAGCTCACTAGATACAGAACATGTAAGTCGTTAAGTATGTACTCCCCACAAGTTAGAAAGCAGATTTATTCTACAATGACATGTATTACAAATGAATATTTACTGAGTGCCTTTTATATTGTAGGTTGATGCTAAATTGGCAAACTTTTCTGATAGTCTTCATGTTAGTGTGACAATAAATAATTAAATATAAGCTTTATAGGAAAAGGAAAAAATAGAATTGAAAGACAATACCATTTGCATGGAAGAATTTTTGTTTACCTACCTTAAAGAGGGTACAATCATGGATCTCATAATGATGTTTCATTCAAAGATGGACCATATATTATGGTGGTCCATAAGATTATAATGCTTTATTTTTACTTTACGTTTTCTATATTTCTATTTAATATTTTCTATATTATATCTACTTAGATGCAAAAATACTTAACATCGTGTAAACATTTAAGGCAAATACAGTTGTCTGTGGTATTCAATACGGTAACATGCTGTACAGATTTGCCGTGTAGGATCAGTAGGCTATGCCGTATAGCCCACATGTGTAGTACATTATACCACTAAGGTTGTTTAAGTACACTATTGTGTTTTCACAATGACAGAGTCACCTCATTTTGCATTTCTCAGGGAATATTGCATGATTAAGCAACATGTGACTACATAAAGCAATGTGGATGCCAGATTACAGGAGCTAAGTTATTTTGTGTATAAAATGGGTAAAGAAATCAGCTGTGAGAGAAGATGCTGAACTAGGGAGACTAGAGATGGAAGGGCTTTGTTGGAAAGTCTTTAAGACTGAAGACCAAAAGGGACCTGGGAGATCTGAAAAGAAAACCCATGCTATGTAGTATAAACCCTTCTTTCTTGCCCTACTGCTAAATCTCCAGAAAAATACCTGTAAATATATATTTTTGTAACCAAGTTCCAATGAGGTAGATTTTCCTTTGGGAATGAAGAGAATGGCTGAATTCTGCCCAAGGCTGACTAGGGAGAATCACAATCACCCATTAAGTAGCATCTGTTATGCAAAAAGTAAAAGAAAAGTGAGGAGAATATGACAAGCTCAACACTTGATTATTCAGTGCTTAGTCTGTCTCAGGCCTCCTGGGAGAGTCTGGGGTTAAAATGCTAACTAAGCCAGTCCTTATGCTCAATAAGCATGTGATCTCCAGGACTTAAATAGAAAAATATTTGATCTGTTTTTCAATCCATCATTCATAGATCCAAGACTTTTAAAAACAAGGTAAAACAAACAAGCAAACTAAATTTAAACAAGTACAGAATCTAAGTATCCAGAGTTAAATGCATTGTGTGCTAATTATACGTCAGATGGTATGTTGATGCTCTTCACATAAAATAATTTAACCTTCATTACCAATTTTTAGGTAGTTTTTAAAATTATCTTCATTGTATAGATGGAGAAACTGGAATGTACATCCATTAAGTAATTTTCCAAAATCATGATTAATAAATGACAAATCTGAGACTGAACCCACATCTGTTTGACGACAAAGCCCATGGGCTTAAAACCTTATGGCCATTTTTTGAAATTTAAGAGAGAGTATCCTAAAAATTAAAATTAGTTGTCTTGGTTTGTTTTGTGCAGCTATAACAGAATTCCAGAGTAATGTATAATGAACAGAAATTTATTTGGCTTGTAATTCTGGAGGCTGGGAAGTCCAAGGTCAAGGCGCCTGCATCTGTCAAGGGCCTTCTTACTGTCTCATATCATGCCAGAAGGAAGAAAGGGAAAAAAGCATGTATGCAAAAGAGGAGGAAAGAGAGCCATGCTTATCCGTTTTATCAGAAACCCACTTCTAACATAACAACATTAATCCATTCGTGAGGACAGAGCCTTCATGACCTAAACACTTCTGAAAGTTCCCACCTCTTAACACTGTTAAATTGGGGATTAATTTTCCAACAAATGAACTTTGACACATTTGAACCATGACACTACTTCAACTATTTTTTTTATTCACCAAAGAAGCAGTACTTAAGTTTAGACGTGCAGACAACTCCAATTGAAGATCATAAGGGCAGTAATGTGTATGCTATGCCCATGAAACAATATTAAGGTGCATTTAATTATAAAACTGTTTGGCTGTTGGTTGTGATATTACCAAGAGGGTCAAGTGGGTTTTTCACTTAGGTATTTTGGTGTAGAGTTGAGACAGAAAATCATTGCTTTTAACGATGTAAATTTAATCCTGAATATCAAAGATTATGTATTTCTATGGCACACAACTTCAGCATATTGTCAAATTTGGTTCTTTTGTTTGTAAAAATATCATTTGAATATGACAAAATAGTCACATATTGCTTGTGCTTAAAGAAGAAAGAAAGGCAATAAGGAAGGGAGAGAAGGAGGAAAAAATGAAGGAAGGAAGAAAAGAAATGGACTTCTTTGGATTTTGGATTGGACTTTCTTATCTTTTGTTTTGTTAGTTTACTTGGTATACTTTTTTCCTTATCACTGACTCCAAGAGACTCCAACACCAAGCCAGATTTCTCTTGCATGGCAAAAATTGTTTAAAAAATTGTTAGGTATTTATTATTAAACCAGGCAATTAAACACAAGATGAAATGTATTTATTACATAATATTCTCCTATAAGGGAAAGAAGCTAGTAGAAGAGAAAAGAATTCCCTCGGGAACTTTAATAAGTATTGGACTAAAGTCACTCATTACTCTCAGGCACACTGCATTTTGGTTGACCTTGTGGAATGTCTATTTGATGGTTTTCAAAATCACTTATCCATGCAGTTTTGGCACTTCTGTGCTGTGTTAGCAATCTCAATTTTGTATTAGATTTTACTTCCATCATTTATGTAGGTCCTGAATTTCCCCTTTCTTCCTCATCAAAATACATAAGCAGGTAGCCTGCATTTGCAGATGACCACAGAAAAGTAATTGAGGGCTGTGAAAATCCTATTATTTCAAAATACTTCTCTTAAATCATACATATGCTTTTAATAAAGTTGGAGAAGCTAAATAGTGGTTACCTCTCTGAAGTCATGAAACCATTGAGAAAATCTTTAATGTAGTGATGGGAATCCTTATGAAATGCTTGAGAAACATCTTAGTATGCATATGAAACATTTAATACCAGTAGATGAATTAAGTTCGAATTTTGTTTCCATCTTCTTATCAATGATTTTAAAAGGTGCCCATGACTGTTCAGAGATAAAATTCATTTTGTCTCTACATTGTCTATGCTTCTCAGTCACACCTCCTTCTTTACATATGTAAGTGCTTGGTTATTATTTGCCAGGTACTGTACTGTGCTTTCTATACACACGTGGTCTCAGATAATCTTCACAGGAAATCTATGAGCAAAGTGCAATTAATATTTCCATTTTATAGATACAGATACAGAGAGATTCCACAACTTGCCCGAGTCCCCACAGCCAGGAAGTGGCAGACCTGGGATATGAATATGGGTCTGCTTGAATTTAAAGCCTGCAGTTTTAATGCACACTCCCTGCCTGGGGTTGCAGCCAGAGATCAGTCATGGAGAACTGAAATTCTAACATCTATTGCATTTTCATTTATTTATTTTATTATACTTCAAGTTCTGGGGTACATGTGCAGACCATGCAGGTTTTTTACATAGGCATACACATGCAATGATGGGTTGCTGCATCCATCACCCTGTCATCTACATTAGGTATTTCTCCTAATGCTGTGCCTCTCCTATCTCCCTAGTCCCTGCTATCTCTCTTCTAGCACCCCACCCCACGACAGGCCCCAGTATGTGATGTTCCTGTCCCTGTGTCCATGTGTTGTCATTGTTCAACACCCACTTATGAGTGAGCACATGTGGTGTTTGGTTTTCTGCTCTTGTGTCAGTTTGCTGAGAATGATGGTTTCGAGCTTCATCCATGTCCCTGCATAGGGCATGAACTCATCCTTTTTTATGGCTGCATAGTATTCCATGGTATGTATATGCCACATTTTCTTTATCCAGTCTATCATTAGTAGGCATTTGTCAAGATATTCTTATCTCTTCTTAGGGACCAGATACTACCCCTAGGTTATGTGGCTCAAGAAGGACTAACCCCACCCCTTAATCCCCAGCATAGGCATATGATACAAGTATGGCTAGTCAGAACCTTCTGTGCCCCTGGACATCATGGTTAGATGGAGTACTGTTTGGGGCCATGATGTGGGATGAGACTGTATAGGGTGAAGCAAAGATTCTGAAAGCTAAGAAATGGAAATACCCTTACGTCTAGGAACAATATTTGAATGCCTACATACAGTCATGCCTTGAATTCTTGACCTTCCCAGGTAGACAAGAGCCAGTAGATTTCATGCTTACTTTTGTGTTTCTTAAGTCAGTTTGATTTGGGATTCACTCATCACTGAAAAAGGCCTGATGAAGAAAGCACAGAAAACCCTCATGTGGTCAGTAGAGAATGCTGGTAAGAAACTCCCTGGAACATTTTGGAGTCTCTTCCTTCAGTCTCTTGCATTTCCCTTACTGTTGATCCCTTGCCACAGCTCTAGTGATGCCAGTTCTTTCAGTTTGGTGTTAAGACTATGGTGGCATTTTGAAGTTAAACCCTTCCCCTTTTCCTGTTAGAGTCCTTGAATATTTGCTGTTTTCCTGCCTTTGACAGTCTGTTGTTCTTCTCATTACTGACGCATAGCTCAGCAACACAGATGAGGACCATTCAGGAAGGTTGTTATGATCACATCTAGAGGTCTGGCAATGAGTCTCAGTCCTTTTGGGCTGCTCTAACAAAGTACCATGAACTGTGTAGCCTACAAACAGTAGAAGTGTATTGCTCACAGTCCTGGAGGCTAGTAAGTCCACAATCAGGGTGCTGGTAGATTTAGTGTCTGGTGAGGGCTTGCTCTCTTGCTCACGGCACTTTTTGCTGCATGCTCACCTGGCAGACGAGGCCAACTAGCTCTCTTGGGATTCTTTTATATGGGCACTAATGCCATTAATGTGGCCAGAGCCTTCATGACATAATCGCCTTCCAATGGCCCCACCTTCTCATATTATACCATTAAGGATTAGATTGCAAAATATGAATTTGAGGGGACACAAACATTCTATAGCAGTGGTGTTAGGAACTGAAGTTGGTGGTTCACCAAAATCCACATGTTGAAGCCCCAGTCCCCAGTGTATTGGCAATAGGAGGTGGGGCCCTTGAAAGGGAATTAGGTTTAGATGTGGTTGTGAGGGTAAAGCCTCCATGATGGCATCGTTGTCCTTATAAGAAGAGGGAGAAATACCAGAACTTTCACTCTCCACTATGTGAGGATATAGCAGAAAGGTGGCCATCAGCAAGTGAGGAAGAGAGCCCTCAACAAGAACCTGGCTGCACTGGCACCCTGATCCTGGGTTTGCTGCCTCCAGAACTATGAGAAATAAATATCTGTTGTGTCAGCCGCTCAGTCTATGGTATTTTGGTGTATCAGCCGACTAAGACAAATAGCTGAGGAAGTGTTTTAGAAGAAGTATTTCATTGTAATAATTTCATGAAGCAACCAATAAATTTTGAAAGTAAGAATCACTGGAAAATTAACAAGTTATCTTAAATGTTACTTATGAGAACACTTTGATTCAAATGACACCAAAAAATTCAGGTTACATTCTTCAAATGTAGATTTGCTTTAGAGATCCAAGTATAAATGTCTTTGTCCCTAACACAGAAATATGCTCAATAAATATTTATTAAAATGAACAGTGAAAATTAAATATGATCTTTGTATTAGAGTTCCCCAGAAAGACAAAACCAATAGGGCATCAGATAGATAGATAGATAGATAGATAGATAGATAGATAGATAGATAAGAGGGGACTTATTAGGGGTATTCGTTCATGTAATTATGTAAGCTGAGGAATTCCACAATATGCCCTCTGCAAGCTGCAGAACCAGGAAAGCCAGTGGTGTAGCTCTCATTCCAAGGCTGAAGGCCTGAGAACCTGTGGGTGTTTGTGCAAGTCCTGGAGTCCAAAGACTGGAGAACCTGGAGTTCTGTTATCCAAAGGCAGGAGAAAGAGGGTGTCCCAACTGCAGGAGAGAGAGAGAGAAACAGAGGGGGAGAGAGAGAGAGAATTCACCTTTCCTCTGACCTTTTGTTCTAACCGGGCTCTCAGCTGATTGGATGATGTCCACCCACCTTGAATGGATGTGGATCTTCTTTACTCAGCCCACTGATTCAAACGCCAATCTCTTCTGTAACAACCACACAGACATAGGCCAAAGTCATGCCCTATCAGCTATCTGAGTATTCTTTAATCTAGTCAAGTTAACAACTAAAATTAACATCAGCATCTCCTGGTGTATAAGTTAAGGTACCAGAATTTCCAAACCAATTAGACCACAGCATTTTTCAAAGCAAAAATTTTGTTCTGCATTTGGGCCTTTATGTATATATGTGTGATTATGTACACACATGTATGTATGCATGCCTCTATCTAACTATTTATCTATCTATAGCTGTATGGAAAGTTGGGCTCAAAGCTTGTCACCTTTTTGGGGTGTATAATCACATATGTGCTGGTGAGTTTGTAATCAGTAAAAACTTCATAAGATACTTTATCAACAAAAGATGTTGCTGGTAACAAATGAACAGATCCTTTCAAATTTTAGCAAGAAGCGATCAAACTATTTCTCTCTTTAAGATGAATGTTACAGCAGATATAGGCTGTATTTCAAGAATCTGATCTAGTACAGTAGAAATTGAAAAATAGTTTGGAAAGTAAAAAATGAAACAGATACAAGGTGCTTATCAGCAGATAAAGTGTGGTCTAGAAATTATTGCCCAGAATTTTTGAATTGAAAAATATATATCAAAGCATTCTGTGAATTCTGGAAATGACTTGGAGGTAAGGGAGAGGAAATTTCCTTTTAGGAATAGATTATACCTCTCTAGCAAATATTAACATACAACCAAACCATCCTGAAGATAGGCTTGAGGAACATGCCACAATAGACTGTAAGAGTGGGAAGTAGGATTTGAACTCAAGTCTCTCTGATTCTAAAACCTGAATATTCAATGTTATCTGTAGAAGTGAGATGTTGGGTCTCAAAAACACAATGCTCTAATTCCTGATTCCCATCCTAACACTACCACGTCTCACTATAATACTGTCACTATGACTAAAGTCTTATAATGTGATTCACAAAGCTTTGTTAAGTATCACAGAATACGTTCCTGGAGGAAAAATGATAAAGGATATTTTTCCTGTTCTTTGAAATTAAAAAATAAAAAAAGAGAAATCCTACTTGTAGAACTTTGACATTTTTGTGCTATAAATACTCCCATCATGGCTGATTTATAGCTACCAGCATTTTTTTGACTAGCTTGCCAAATTCCTGAAAATTTAGTAATTGGCTCATATGAACCAGCAAGAACCCAGTGATCCCTGGAAGAATGCTTCTTAAAAAAAAATACACCACTCTAATACATCACTGGAACAATGCTTCTTTTTTAAAAAAAATTGTAGGGAAGATGCTCTCGCTTAATTTGAATGCTTTACTATTATTGTAGACCAATCACCATGGCTAGGTATGTCTTGTGTCCCTCCTTCACCAGCTGGGTGGGCATTGAGATGGAAAGTTCACCAGACCCGCATGCCTGATGTTAATGAGAAACAGTCCTCTGAATGTCCGGCAGAAGAGAAATGTGAATTGGATAAACAAAATTCAAGGATGTGCTATACAATCCCTGAGAGAAACACAGGGTATGCAAATATATAACTATTAAGAATCTGTAAATATGACCACAGTAATTGCAAAGAAGAACTGAAGGTGATGAGGTATTTTAAAGGTCCATTTCTTGATATGGAAAACAGAGATATATTAGAGAACATTACTTACCCGTATGAGTTAAATTTTTAAATACCTTGAGCATGGTCATGTTCTTTAAGACAAAGTACAGAAATGGGCCCAGTGTTCTCTTCCCCAGAAATACGATACTAGGGCCATTTAGAGTGAAACACACAGTAAATATATTGCTTGTTTAAGGACTGTTGAGATTGTGAATATGAGTTTTCCAATCAGCGTAAACACAGGTGTATTGTAGACACTTTTGTCCCCAGCAGTTCTGTCACTATAGGCTCTACCTTTGAAGCTTTGTTTTGATCATTTTTTGGCTCTAAAAAGAATTTTCTTTTCTGTTCTGTTATTCTTTATTCTGCTTCTTTGATGTGGGGCTCGAATGTCATGTTGCAAAAGCACATTTCTCAGGCTTAAGGAAAAGACAATTCTCAGCACCTACATATATGGCGCCATTGAACAGTTTCTTTTTTTCCAATTAATCCAAAGAGAGTTAAGATGCATTGCTTCCTCTATTCATCAAGGTGATTGTCAATTGAAAAGGGAAAAAAAATAGCAAACGAAGCCAACACTCTTCAGAAAATCTTAGCAAAGAAAAAAGGAAGAAAAAAAAGAATAAAAGCCAGGAAGAGAGGAAACTCTTCAGAAAGCATCTAGAATTTAGAGTGAAAGTTTTAATTATCCTGATAGAGTGTCCAATGTTTTAATGTATATTTAAGACCAAAGAATGAAAAGAACATTATTGAGCATGTTCTTTAAATGTTTTATTTCAACTTAATTTTGAACTGCTCATAAGAACTTGCTGGCATTCAAAGCAGAGGAAAAAAAGCAAAGATGTTCCTTGCGTTATTAATAAAAAAAAATAAGAAACAACTTAGATGTATAAATAGAGAGGATGTTTAAGTAAATTATGGTGTATCCACTGAATAAAAATTAGGCAGGCATTTAAAATCATTTCTGAAAATTTTATAAATAATTGATAAACACTTCTGTTTTATATTGAGTATAAAAAGCATCATTCAAACTCTCATATTTAATATATAAATGTTCATAATAGCTTTATTCTTAATACCAAAAAACTAGGAACAATTCAAATGTTCCTCAGAAGGTAAGTAACAAACTGTTTTAAATTCATACAATGGAATACTACTCAGTGATGAAAAGAACAAACTATGGATGCATGAATAAATCTCAGAAACATTATGCCAAGTGAATAAAAGCCAGGCACAAACAGTGACAACTCTGTGTTTCCATATACGAATTTTTAGAGTAGACAAGTCTAATCTATGGCAACAAAAAGCAGATCAGTGATAGCGAGGGGCACGGTTTGAGAGAGGCTTCCCTGCAGAGGGATACAAGGGACCATTTTGGGGTGATATACATGTTTTATATCTTGATAGGGATGGTGGTTACATGAGTATTTTTTTTTAACAAAATGTTACCAAGTTGTATAACATTTATAAATTTTATTGTAATATAATACCCTCAACAAAATTGATTTTAAAATTGAATATATTGTCTTAGTCCATCCAGGCTTCTATAACAAAATATGTAAACTGGGTAGTTTATAAACAATGGAAATTTATTTTTTACGGTTCTAGATGCTAGGAAGTCCGTACTCCAGGTGCTAGCATATTTGGTGTCTGGTGAGGGTCCATTGTCTGATCCATAGATGGTATCTTCTTGCTGTGTCCTCATGTGAGAAGGAGTAAACAAGAGATTGGGCCTATTTTATAATGGCGCTAATTCCATCCATAAGGACTCGCCACTCATGACTTAATCGTCTCCCAAAGGGGCTACCTCCTAATACGATCACCTTGGAGATTAGGGTTTCAACATATAAATTTGGGGGTAACACAAGTATCAACCCATAGTACAGTATAATTCAATTTTGTAAAATAAGCAGGAAACTCTACATAGAAAAATACTATAAGGAACATTAATAAGTATTAAAATATTTGTAGTCAGTATCCCTAGGTATGTCATTAAGAGTAATTTTTTTTCTTTCTCCTATTTGACTGAATTGTTAAAATCGCTACTGAAAGCGTACGCTTTTTATTTATCCATCTACTGTATCTATTTTTCCTTTGGTCCTTTGTTTGTCCATCTGTCCATCCATCTATCCATCTATCCTCTTTTACCTTCCTAAATTATTACTGTGATGAAGAACTTTAGTAACAGGTATATATAGATATATAATTCTTTTAAGTGTGCTTGCAAACCCCTAGCGTTGTAACAGTTCAGCTTCACAATGATTTAACCAGAGGATACCTCCTTGGTTAATTTCGTGGGCATGCCTGCCTCTCCACCCTCTCCCCCACCCCCATTTGGGCAGTCACTTCAGGGAAAAGTAATAAAATACTTGATTTATTTTAAAAGAGTCAGGCTTATTGACTGTTTAGAATGCTTTGATCATTCATTTTGTCAGGATCAAAGAATAGGGACTATTGATTACCTAGTGTTCTATGCAGACCTGCTTGTATGACACAAAGATTACTTGAATAGCATCGATTGTTGTTTCTTGAGTCACAAAGAAAATGGAAATGGTTCTCCTGGGAGGCTGTCATTCTAAACAACAGCACTAACATCAACTACTATCATCTCCCCAAAAAATCATTTTAAAAGGGATAATATTTGTTTTGAAATAATTTGGAGTTCTTACATATTTATAAAAGACTTTTAAACAGAATAACTCTTGAGATACAGCCACCTTGTGGGGTAAATAGGAGAAGTATTATAGATCTGTCTTTTAGAAGAAGATTGAGGCTCAGGAGCCTCGTCGCAAAATTAAATGTCAGAGCTAGCATTCAAGTCCAGGACTCGAAATATTATTTCCACTACACTACACTGTTTGTCTTAATAAATTTAAAATTGTCCCCTCTCTTTTTTTTTTCCATGTTGGCATTCATTAAAGTTTTCTTTTCTTCTGGTTAAATGAACAGAAAAAGATTCTCATGGCAGCTTTTGTTGTGGTTATTACATATTAAGATTTTTTCTCTTGCTCAGTTTAGAGGTGGGGAAAATTAAATGTAGCCTATTAAAACTTACAAATATTTTTGGGCAAGATTCATCAAATTTCCTGAAATTAGACTCAAAGACATTAAATTGGTTTGAACGTGGTTTTCTTTCTCTGGCCAAAGTGTCAGTATTTCAGATCCATCAGAAACCTGACTGATTTATGAATGTGGATTATTGGCAAGGGGCTAGGCATAGTGGTTAAACTATCAACACAATTTCCGTGAAGCATTTAAACCTAAGCATCTATGATTTGCGTAGAGAAATGAGTTCTCATTCTTGACTCTACAGTATATTCAGTTTGCATAATCAATCTTTGTTAGGATACAAAGTTTTCTCCAGAAAATCTTTTGTTCCCCAGGAAAACAATTTTTGCTGTCAGATAAATCAGTGATAAAAGGAGACATATTTTAGCAAAACATTTGTTTTATAGATTTCATGTTTACATATCCAGAAACATGATTCCTTTTTTTATTGTCACAAACACTTTTTCTCATTTAAAACAAAACAAAACTTTTAGCTGTGCTGCTCGTTAAGAAAGTAAATGAGAATATTTGAAAGATAAAGCAGTCACTTTTTCATTATTAGAGAGGCTAAGACACCATGAAATATTAACGCTGTTAGCAGAGTAGAATCCTAACCCAGATCATCTAGGTTTGGGATTTTTAATTAACTAACTTTGCGTTTTCGAATGTAATACAAATCAAAGACGCCAAAATCAGTTCATGGGAAGAGGGAAACACTGTTTCTAAATTATTAAAGAAAGCCAAGAGAAACTGCCTATGGACAATTGGCTTAATCTAAGAGTTCATCGTTTTCTGCCTGAAGTTTCACTGAGCAGATGTTCCATTTTTCTCATTTTTCTTATCTTCTTGAAACATAATTTAAAAAACATCTAGGGGAAAATTTGAAATTTCATGAAGGATGATGGTTTATGCCGCATCTTATGCCTTTATGTCCTGCTATGTAAAATGAGAATATTAATAATGGCTGCCATGGTGTTATAAAGCTCAAGCAACCACAAGGCACCGGTCATAGATATGCTCAAAAGTGTTTGTTGTTATTCTTATTAAAATATTTTTTATAGTCTATTAACTAATGCAATAACAAATGGATTTTTTTTTTACCTTTGAAGATGCACGTGGCTGTATGTAGATATATCTATATCTACATATACACACATACACGTATATGTATAATTTTTTTAAAGGAAGTCTTTTTATTGTTGCTGGTGCTAATCAACAGTTTCAGTGAAATTCAAATACAGAAAAAGTAACTAACTTACCTGCACAGAGACCGGAGGTAGATGAGAAAACAGTTCTTGTCATCACAGAGGAGACTGAGTGAGGCCTCTGGACTCAGCCTGTATTTGCAGCAATCATTTCACAAGTAAATGGAGCCTTCAATGTGTGAATGGACAGACAGATAGTACAGAGTCTATTTTATTATAATGAAGGGTAAGCCCAGTTGGAGTAACCTATGTGCTGCCAGACCTCATTTTCTCATGACTGTATAATCTTTCATAGCATTGTTTAAGGATTATTGTTTTAAGCCCCTATGGAATCTTGTGGAGACTAGGGTATGTGAATTAGCAAAAAGAAACCCCAAAGCTCTAGATTTAAGAATTGCCAGAAGGCCATTCATTAGGAGCCTGGACAATATCAGAGTTCTTGAAATATGGTTACTAAAGACTTCACTAGATCAAAGGATTTCTTTTTCTTAAGGTTTGTATGATGTTTTATATTTTCTTTCATAGACATTTCCTGTCTGACTTTCCAGTTATGAGTTTGCACTCCCATCCCTTGCTTATTGAAAATCCACAAACTGTGGAGTGTAGAAACTATTTGGAAGAAGGTCAGAGAAAAAACTTGCTTCTCTAATCATGCACCAGAAGTGGCTTCTGCAGATATAAAAAGAAAAGACTAATCTGACTGCTCCTCATTCACAGTCTTTACTCATGGAGGCTGTGTTTTAATAGAGGGACAACTCAGAGTCATGGCCTCATTTTTTGCTAGGCTAAGATGTGTCATATAGGAAGGGTGGGACTTATGTTGAACACAGAAAATCTCTCAAATGAGAGAGACAACCACAGCAGTGCATATCTTGTACCTACTAAGTATTCAGTATTTATTGAATAAACTAATAAATAGTGAAAGACTCATAGTATCTTGCCTCAGCTTTTTCTCTGAGCCTTAGGTTTCTCTTTTATATGTGGTATGAAGCAGATCAGGGCTATATACAATTTTTGGGGATGGGAATATTCTCGTCAGCTCCTATCCCACATGTCAGCTGATTGGCCAAGCCATCATCACCGCACCAGGATGCATTCAAACCTGGCACTGAATATTCAATCTTTGCAATACAGTGACATTCCTCTGGGTATCTGTGTTCAGACAGGAGCCCAGCCAGTTGTTGGGAAGGCAATGGTTGCCTACAGAGAGGAAGGAAAAGCGAAAAGAGAATATGGGAGCATGTTTATTCTCCCCGGGGGAAAGGTCTTTGGGAAGCCAGGCAATGTGTAGGGCCTTAGTCCAGAGAGTTGTGACTCAGCAAAGGGCTCAAGTCCCAGCGGGAAGCTGAGGCAGAAGTCCAGGCCATGTGGACCAGGCCCAGAATGCCGAAGGAAGAAGAGGACTACCATTTGGTCAGGCCCCAGGCGCCCACACTCACACCAGGTGTACCAGGTTCTGAATTTATAGCTCAACAGCTATTTTCAGACCCCTCCTGCTAGTAGAGGCATGCCTCCTTGCATACTGCCTGCTTGGGTTTAGGAAGTAGGTGGAGTTTTCTGCAGGTGGAAAAGCACAGCTGAAAAGGGAGACAGAAAGCAGCTCTCACAGACACAGAGCAGCATCCTTTCCGTGGTGCTAATTTGAAGAACTCTTTCGGAAAGGTTGACTTGAGGGTGGTTGCGCAGCCAGAGAGATGACGGCGAAATGGATGTTTTCTCCAGTCTGGATAACAGTGCAGGCTACACTGAGACTTACAAAATCACCTGCTGGGGGATTCATGTCAATGTATCCCACTCTTCCTCCTCAAAAACAAAAAATAAGGTAGAGGGTTATTTAAAAATATTTCTGACCAAAGACATGCACACAGAGTCTAGAAGAATGACCACCTGGCAGGCAGTTATGGCAAATCACATGTTAGTTTCATGCAATCTGAAATATAGCTGGATCCAACTGGACAAGGTACAACAAATGAATAAATATACAGAAATAAAACGAGATTGAAAAACTTTAACATTAGCGTCTATCATTGGACATTTGTCTGACCTCAAATCTCAGCCAAAATAAAAAGCCCAAACATTCCAATGCAGCTGAGGAAATTTTTCCATGGGTAAGGGCCAGTCAAGGTACAAGCCTAGTCACCTTATACTTTGGCTCAACTCCTACCTAAGAATCCAAATCCCAGACACTTGGGTTGCATGTGGCAGGTCAGGACATTCCCAGTAAGGCCCTTCAGGTCTTTCTCCAGCTGAGAAGCTACCTTAATGGAGTCGACAGACAAAGACACAAAGGTATCTTTGAAGTTTGTATTTTATTTGATTTCCAGCTATTGCAAAAAAGTGTTCTTAATCTCCATATATAGGCACATTGCAGGGTTATAGCTTCAACATTCGAATTCCGGAGGATACGACTCCGTCCATAACTCTTTAAATGAGTTTGATTTTGCAAAGGCAAGTGGGAGATGATAGCCGTGGAAACTAGAACTTAATTCTAATAGAATAAGTTCCAAATGGAACTTGAGGACTGAAAATAGTAATGACCTATGTGTACCTTTCCATTTTTTCTCAAACACCTTCCTATAAATGTTTTTTTTAAATAAAATTCATGACAACCATGAGAGGTAAATTGGAAAAATATTATTATCCCTGTTTGGCAGGCAAGAAACCTGAAGGGGTGATGAGGGTGTGTAAAATGACTTGCCTAAAGTGAATCTGAGAGCTCAGAGGCCCTGGGATCACCATGCAGACCCTGCTGTATGCTTTCCATGGCCTTGTCTCCATCGCTTGTCTTTCCTTTGCAAGCTGCTGGTAAAATATTTTTCAGATGTCCCACAATGACGCAACAGAACAAATATCTATAGCAATCCCAGACACCAGCAGTTATTTAAAATGAGTAATATGAAATCATGCCCCAAAAGGTTGAGGCTCTGTAAGTTATTTCACTCTTGCTATAATTTCATTCTCAAAATATTTTCTGGGCACAGTTCCTCAAGTAAATGGAAGAAAAATACCCTGGAGGAAGATAAAACTTTAGTGTGAAATCTATTGTATTTTTTTTTTTTTAAGAAAAATGAGCAAAGTTCAGAGAGAAACAGGAAAATTGAGCACCTGGTGTGAAGAGGGAAGTTTTCTTGTATGAAGTCTTTAGATGGTCCGTAAGAATATGCTAGTAGGATCTGGTTTGAAATATTCCCAAGGGCAAGGTGCAGCCTCTCTGAGATTTTCTGGATAATGCATTCATGAGAACACCTGCCTTGTCCTTCAGAGTTTTCTCTAAACTCAGATCAGCCTCACTGGTTCATCCTTCCTCTTACTCCTCCCATTTAGGCTGATCAAGGCACTGCTTCCTTGATCATCAGTCTGCTCTTCTGGATTAACCCATGTAGATTCCAGAAAGGGAAAACCAGAGAGATAAGCCAGTGGTTCTCTGATGTTTCCAGCAGGGGCGACAGGAGGTTTCTTCTAGATGCCAGTCCCATGTTCTAGTGATCCCATGTCATACACAGTCCTATGAATTCTGCTTCACAGCAATGGACTGACTTTTATTCTCTTAGCAAAAGGTTTCTCTCCTATAACCTTTTGTTCATTTGTTTGTCTTTGCTTTTATTCTTTTTCTGTCAATAAGAATATGTGACAAACTTTCAGTTTAGAAATAATTTACCAACCTGAGCGCGTGGGGTATTATCACACACAAGATTGTGTTGGTATATTGAAGAGAACTGAGTGCTGTGGTGTTCTCAGTTCTGCCCTATGTTATATAGCTGTATTCTATAGATTTGTTCTGAGTGGAGAAATCAGTGGAAGTGGGGGTTGAGCTTTATTGTTAATCCATAGTCATAGTACTCTCCAAATAATAGCATTTACCAGACCTGCCACGTGTCTGGCAATTATATTTTGTGTCAATTGATACTCTGCTTGTAGGCCTGCTCAAAAATGTCCTACCTGTGTTACTTAGCTAAGGACCCTACATAACAGAGCTCAGGGAAAATGAGCTGATTGAAAAATAAAAGCTGCTATTTACTGAGCATCTGCCAGGGGTCAGGTCTCTAACTATTTTACATTCATTATCTCAATTCACACTCACATCCATTCTGTCAGGTGAACACTGTCATCTCTGTTTCACCAAAGGGAAAACTGAACCT
Organism: Cebus imitator; assembly: GCF_001604975.1. Classification (NCBI taxonomy): domain Eukaryota; kingdom Metazoa; phylum Chordata; class Mammalia; order Primates; family Cebidae; genus Cebus; species Cebus imitator. Next base: position 1,229,082 of record NW_016107551.1, on the reverse strand, counting down.
CAGAAATGCCAAGCATTTTCTCACAATTACTCAGTGGCAGAGCTAGGACTGGAACCCAGGACTTTTCCAACACCTAGCATCTAAACCAGACATTGCACTCCTGCCCCTAGAAGGGCTTTGTTACCATCCAGTTGCAGCATTTACTGGCCTGTGGTCATTCTGTCAAGTGGAGTCTTAACACCTCAATAGTTTGGGGTAAGCAGTTTATTTACACCAACTTGACTAATTGCCTTTGAAATATCTAAAATCTTTCTTCATCAATCCTACAATGTTAAATCAAGTAATTAATCTGGTGCTTTGAAAAGCAAGTTGTGATTAAAATTTCAGACAGCTGTATAATATAGTGGTGCTCCATGTTATTCTTACTTCAGAGCATGTGATCAGTGGGAAATGGGTGTCCTGGAATTGCAGATAAACTGTGGTTCTGACAGCAGAATTGAAGCCCATTATCAACTTGGAGAAAATTCACTGTTCATTACCAGAAAGATTACAGATTGATTCTATCTGTCCTACAAACTACATTTTTTAACATTTTAAAATAAATTGTTACACAAACATATAACAATATCGATGGAATGCAAAAGAAAGAGAAAATTACCCACGATCCTGACACATTTTTTAAAAATCTGTTTTCATTTCTCTTTATTCCTTTCTAGTCCTGCTCCCTATATGTAATTTTTACAGTGTTCAAACCTAGCAGAGGTATAATTTTGTATTCTATTTATGTTCTTTCAATACACATCAGAGCAGAAGCTTTTCCCATGTGTTTTCGGACTCTTCAAGTGCTGCACCTGTGAAAGGGCAGTGCCTAGTTCCAGCTGAGGCCAGGCTTTGGGCAGCTTTCCGGCCCAGGAAGGCAAATAGAAATGGTTCATGAGAGGAGCTGTTTGCTGCTTTTGCTCCCTATTATGTTTCAATATATCCATGTTGAGAAATGTGGCTATAGTTCATTCCTTTTAACAGCACGGAAGTATTTCACAGTATGAATATGCCACAGTTCACTTACATCCAGGGAAAAATCTGAGCAGATGGCTAGGTCTGGGTCTGCCCAAGGAAATAATTCTGTACTCAAAATCTGGATTAAGGATCAGCTCCTGAAGCCTGAAAGCCTTGTAGAAGAGTGTTACTGTAGAGGTGAGGGAAGAGAAAGGGAAGTGCCCAATAAGCAAGCCAGGCTGGAAACCAAAGATGGATGCTGGGGAAAGGAGGACATGTTTTAAGAGGAGGGTCCAGTTAGAGTTGGGAGAAAGGAAGTGAGTGCAGTGATTTCTTAGCCTTGAGGTCCAGGCAAATCATCACTAGCTAGGACAGTCATACTTTATTGTTTTACTTATATCTGGGTTCACATAGTTCACTGTACCTTTCTTTCTTGTTTTTTTAATTTCTGTCTTTTAAAAAATGAGAAACAAAGTAAACGTTGTAAAATATTAAAAACATTCAGAGTTATAATGGATACCATAATAAACACCCATGCACTCACCACACAGCCTGATCATGTGTTAAAATGTTGTCATATTTGCCTCAGATATTTGCAAGCACTCAAACATTGGAGAGTTTAATCCACATGTGTTGTTCTTCTCCAACCAAATTTTCATTCCTCTTATGTAGAAGTAACTGCTATTCTGAAGTTTCTGTTTTTCCCATGCATGCTTTTAGAACATAGCGTGTGTGAATCTAAATAATATTGTTTTACAAATTTCATACTATATACAAATAATATACGGTTTGTGTTCTTCTACAACTTAATTATCTAGAGTTCCCTCATTTTAACTGTTGCGCATTATTTTGTTGTATGAACATACCAGCCTATTTCCTTTAGATAGACAGTTATGTTGTTTTTAGGTTTTTGCTGTTTAAAATGTTGTAGTTAACATCCTTAGGCATGTTTCCTTGTATATGCCAACACTGATGGGTTGAAGCAATTATTTGGTGATACCAAATTGCCCTCCGAAGTGTTTATTTCACCACATTCTCATTAATGCTTGGCATTGGCCACTTTTTACATCTTTGCTGATATGATTGATGTGAAGCAGTATCTCATTTTGGTTTATTATCATTTCCCTGTCTACTAGTGAGGTTAAGCATCTTTTTATAAGTTTATTATCAATTCTGATTCTTCTTCCGTGAAGTCTCTGTTTATATCCTCTTACTTCTTTTCCATTAGGTTGTTCAATGTTTTCATAATTACTAATAGGAGTTCTTAAATCTAAATATTAATCTTTATCAATTACAAGAGTTGAAAGTATCTCTTTTTGGTCTGTTCTTTGTCTTTTAATCTTACATAGAGAGACTTTGAACAGATATTCTGATGTTTTTCAGAGTAGCAGTCTTTTTTAAAAAAATTATTATTGTGTTTTAATGACTAGTTTAAGAATATTTACTCTACCCTGACATAAGAAAAAATGTTTAAAAGAATTTTTAAGAGTTTAAAGTGTTTGTTTTTATATTTAGATTTTAAATCCACATGAAACTTTGTTTTGTGTATAGTGTAAAATAGCCATCTGATCTTATTGGATTTTTTTCATGTAGATTGTCAGTTTCACCCATCTATTGCTCTCTGATATGTGATGCCACCTTTGTCAAATAGGTTTTCCGTTAGGAATAGATCTGTTTGAGGGCCCTCTAATCTGTTCTACTGGTCCACTGTCTACTTGTGCTCCAGTACATTCTGTCTTCAGTACTAGAGCTTTACAATAAGCCTTGATTTAAAGTCTCCCAAACTCATTTCTCAAAATTATCTTAGTTTTTATTTACTTCTGTGTCCTTTTTTCTTCCATATCAGTTTATGGTCACATGAACACAAAATTTTCCTACTTTTTTTTTTTCCAATTCTCATACCACATACTTCTTTGTTGTACTAAATTTCCTAGGACCTCCTGTATAATATTGAATGAAATTGTCCATAGTGAACATCCTCATGTTAGGACTGCTTCTGGAGTTTCAACATTAAGTAGAGAATTTGTTGTAAGTTTTTAGTGAATGGTATTTATTAGGTTAAAGAAATCCCGTTCTGTTGTGTTTTCTTAGAATTTTTTAAAAAATCAAGCACAGGTGTTAAATTGTATTGAATGTCATTTTTTGATTTATTATAATAATAATATGAAATTTTCCCTTTAATTTCCATTCTTAGGTTTTTTGAAGCTATATATCTTCATAGTTAATAAAAATTCATGATTGATAATGTTATAGTACTTGTTTAACAAACTGCTGAATTCTATTTGCTAATATTTTAATTCATTTTTTGTTTAGAATTGAGATTGGTCTCTAATTTTGCTTGTTGGTTTAATTTGTAAAATTTTATTTTTCTTATAGTGTATATGTCTGCTTTGTTATATATTATACTTGTACCATAAAACAAATCAGATAGCATTTTTTCCCCAATTGAATACAATTTTTTAGGATTAAGATTTTCTGTTGAAAGAAGATTTATTAAAGCATTGTGAAAACTTTTAGGAAAAGAATAAATAATCAATTGTTCCTGGAATGGTTTAGAGTAGGATTTTTTATTACTGATTTTAATTTTAATAATGGTTATTAATTCTTAGAATTTTTCTTGAGTCATTTTAAAACAATATTTCTAGAAAGTAACTCCAGAAAATTTTAGAAAATCCATCTTGGCCTTCAAGATTTTTAGAATAAAATTATTATAGTATTTTCTTATTGTAACTATAGGCATTTCTTTTTCATTCAAGTCAAGGATTATTTGTTGGTGACTTTTCTTTAGTTCTTGATCACTCTTGTCAAAGATTATCTCTGTTGTGTCAGAAATGTTTCAGTGCCACCTCTCACATTGAATCGTTTGCTCTTTTACCATGAATACCACAGGTGGTTACCAGGTAATACATTTTTTTTCAAAAGGAATTATGAGATCAAATGCATGAGCTTTTAATATGTCAGTGTTTAATGTGAATTATCAAAAGGCGAGTTTCATGGGTAATATTTCCCATTGATATGTTTGGCTGTGTCCCCACCCAAATCTCATCTTGAATTGTAGCTCCCATAATTGTCACATGCCATGGGAGGGACCCAGCGGAAGGTAATTTAATAGTGGGGGTGGTTACCTCGATGCTGTTCTCATGATAGTGAGTGAGTTCTCATGAGAGCTGATGGTTTTATAAGCATATGGCATTTCCCTTTCTGGCACTTCTCCTTGCTGTTGCTTCCTCTTCCTCCATGAGTGTTAGTTTCCTGAGGTCTCCCTAGCCATGCTGAACTGTGAGTCAATTAAACCTCTTTCCTTTATAAATTACCCAGTCTCAGGTATATCTTTATGAGCAGCATGAGTACAGACTAATAACCCATGCATATTTCATGATGGAAAATATTTACTTTAAGGATCATTTTATGTGGCTAGCATTCCATAAAAACATCCGGAAAATCTTGTTTTGTCTAAATCATTTTATAAATGAGTAAACTCATGTAGACTCCAATAAGCTAAATCCTTTGATTAAAGCCATCATATTGTATCTCTCCTTCACTAATGCACTGGGCTCACAGAAATGAATGCAACATTCACAATTTGTGAAACAGATGACTGACTGGTCTTTTTCTCATTTCTTTATAAAATATTAAGAAAAATCATTGTTGAAATCCAGATCTTTAAAAGTACTAGATTGCAATAATTTAGATGATAAGAACTTTATAATTTAACATGAGCTAGAAATGACAAAGTTAACTCCAGTCATTACTTATAAGGAGAGAACCTTAATACTAGAGTGGGGAATGGGAGTCCCTGAATTATATTTGTCTTATCGCCTATCAGCCCTGCATCATTACTAGAGTGTCAGTACTTCTGTTAATAAGGCATTATACCGTAGAAGTGTTGAGGCCAAAAAATATCGATTGCGAGTCACAGATATTAATGAAACAAGGATAACGGAGGAGGTAATATCCAAAATAGAATATATAATAATAATAATAAAGACTCCTAATATTGAGCCAAAATATACCATTTTATGTACATTATTGCAGGTATTGACATTTTCAAAATCTACATGTTGTTAATAAAATCTACACAAGGATGCCAAACAATAAATAACTTGCTAAAAGACTAATATACCATCTATTTAGAAACATAGTGTAGAAAGAAGTCCAATTAAAAAGTCTACTATAGTCAGCAAGAAAATGAGAGTATTTTATATAAAATGCAATAGCTTCCTCTGTTTCTTTAGAAAACCTGTGTAGGAATAGTATCTGGTCTAATATCTGTCTTTGTTCCTGCTTCAGACTCTACCAGGCCTGCTTTTACTTCCAAGATTTTTATATCAAGTAAGAGTATCATTCCCCATCAACATCCATGATAGAAGTGGCCTGTTTCTATATAAAAACTTTTAAAGAAGATTAAAATTATTATTCTATTTGAACCACAATTCTAGCACTTCGAGAGGCCCTCATAGTTAGGTGATATAACAAATATCAGCAAAATAAGAAACGAGCAGAAAAAGTTATTACCACAAGTAACATGTTTCAGCAGGTGTTGAGATGTTCTTGGAAAAGAGCCTTTACTCTTGTCACCTTTGGAACTAGTCCAACCTCCAGAAGCCTACAGTCATAGAAATGAAACCACTCAGAAAAGAGCAGACATGTTCTGTTTTGTATTTAGATATCAAAAAGCATTATTTCCAAACCAAAACTGTAATGTGCAATCTGATAAATATAAATGAACTCAGGGCCCTACAGGAAAGTACTTGATGCTAAAACCAGCCTGAAGAAGCAAGCACCTTTAAATACTCTGGCTAAAGTATAGCTTTATTGAGTTCTAGTTCCTTTATTTACTTGGTTCCAAACTTTTAACTGATTTGCTATCCTTAATTTAATTGGTGACCCCTTTAGTGAAGTGTTTTACTTTCAACAGCCTATAAAGTACTTACATAAGGAAAATTATACCTTCATGTGTTTTGTGGGAAGTTAAACTGAGGGCCATTTTGCAATAAGTCCTAAGTTCTCCTTCCTCCACCCTGTGGTTAATGAATGAAAACAGTCTTCTTGGGGGATATTGCCAAATAAATACCAAATGAACTTGAAAAAATAAACATAAATAGTTACTGGACAATATTAACTTAACAACATGGACACTATGAAGATTCATACATTCCAGAATGATAATAGTTGAAAACACCAACCTAAAAATGTGGAGTAGGATGTTGTGTGGGGTCACTGTTTCTTTTGTTTATTATTATTTATTTTATTTTTTTAAAATTATACTTTAAGTTCTGAGGTACATTTGCAGAAGGTGCAGGTTTGTTAAATAGGTATACACATGCCATGGTGGTCTGCTGCACCCATCAACCCGTCATCTACATTAGATATTTCTTATAACGCTATCCCTCCCCTAGCTTCCCAGCCCCTGACGGGCCCTGGTGTGTGATGTTCCACTCCCTGTGCCTATGTGTTCTCATTGTTCAACTCCCACTTATCAGTGAGAACATGTGGCGTTTGGTTTTCTGTTCCTGTGCTAATTTTCTGAGATTGATGGTTTCCAGTTTCATCCATGTCCCTGCAAAGGACATAAAGCTATCCATTTTTGTGGCTGCATAGTATTCAATGGTGTATATGTGCCACATTTCCTTTATCCAGTCTACCATTGATTGGCATTTGGGTTGGTTCCAAGTCTTTGCTTTTGTGAATAACGCTGCAATAAACATTCATGTGCATGTGTCTTCATAGTACAATGATGTTTAATCCTTTGGGGATATACCCAGTAATGGAGTGCTGGGTCAAATGATATTTCTGGTTCCAGATCCATGAGGAGTTGCCACACTGTCTTCCACAATGGTTGAAGTAGCCATTGCTTTTGTTTTCATCTTTTAATTTAAAAAATTGAATTACAAAACAGTAAGAAGAGTAACAGTAACATTGTTTATCATCTAGAAATAAGTTAAAATTTTACTTCTTTTTACTTCTAGTTTTTTAAAGAAAGAAAGCACTATGTGTACAATGAAAATGCATTTTAATACTTTTCTCTCAACTCCCACATCCCAGTCAACGTTGGTTTTCTGTTGCCCTTTTAATTGGCTTCTTCTACTAAACACTGAGGGGCACAGGATACAGTGGGTATGGGAAAACTTTCTCTGGTGGGTTAATAATGAAAGACATTTTGTAAGAGTTGAGTTAGGGAAGGGATTTGAAAACAGAGGAGATGCAGGTGGTAGGATTTGAAGTTACCTGAAAGGGGAGTGAGCCTTTCTACAAAGGAAGCAGGTTTTCTTTTGCTTCCTTTTATGCTTTCCTATTTTTATATGTTATCATTTCCTGAGGCTCTAACCCATGCATGTGCTTCTTTAAATAAATCTTACAAGATAAAAGCCAAGTGCATCCAAATCACCAGGCATTGATGCCTGTCTGTAAAATATAATCACATGCTAATCATGAAGTATAGATTTGCTTTCTTCCCTAAGGCAAGTTGTTCCCTGGCACCTGTGGAGGTGAGCCCCAGCATGAATGATCTGTTTTTGACAGTCTTTTCATACATGATAGCTCATTGGCAAGTCACCTAGGTGCGCAATTTAACAATCCCAACTAGCATTTGTGTTTGCTGTGAAATTATACATTCAGAAGACCAGGAGATATTTCTTCAGTCATGCCCATCTATTGCTACCCTGAAAAGTCTAACTTGACCATCAAATTTAATATCACTGACTACATGTAGGTAAAACTAACTAAAATTAAAAATATAGTTTCTCAAGCACACGAGGGACATTTCAAGTGCTCAGTAGTTGTACGTGACTATAAGCTGCCATACTGGACAATTCTTAACAGTACATAACATTTCTATCATTGCAGAAAACTCTATTGGACAGTGCTGGTTCAGAATACAATAGCTTGTGACATTATTTTTCAGGTGATTTAGAGTCCCTCACATGCATAGTTATCCTGAAGATTGGTGGATTAGGTGAAAACTATCTTCCTAAACTTTGGGGCTTTCTTCCTTCCCCATTGCTTATAGCTAGGCAAAATATGGGTGACAATAAGGAAAATACTATAGTTCTTTGCTGCTAAATGTATCTGACCCCCTTACACCTAAACTCTTACTTACCTGAAAAAAGAAATGTAAAAACAAACTGACCCAATACTTGGCATATATTATGTTCTAAACAAGGTTAGAACCTGTATCTAGCAGGGCCCAAGTAGGTGACAGAAGCCACACCAGTTATAAGGACATAGAGAATTTAATACAAATAATTGCTAACAAGCTGTAAAGTTGTTAAAGTATCATGAAAATAGCAACCACAGGAAGTAGTTTCTATTGTTAGCATTGGGAGAACAATGATACAGATTGGAATTACAATCTCAGAAACTCAGAGGAAGGTCCGCGTGCAGCTGAAACTCAGACCTCTGAGGAAGAGGTTCTGTTCTGTTGAGACTGGTGTCTCTTGCAAGCGTTAGAGAAACTGCAAGTTGAATTCAGCTGCTGCAATGGAAAGGAACTGCTGCAGCCATTGTGAAGATGCACTGTTAGGGTGATGCTCACAGAAAGCTGGGACAAGACAAGACCACAGGGAATGAATGGAAAGGAGGCAGTCTTTTCTGCCTCCTCCAACTCAGCAGGCCCTCTCTCACATCGTCTAATAGCAGAACCTAAAAGGGAGCAGGTGTTACAGCTGAAATGGTGTTTGCAAAGTCTCAACCCCAGGATTAAAAAATCTAGCATAGAAAGTTGGGCTTATAGCTGAGAGAAAATAACTTGAGGACAGGCACAGGCCTTACAAACTCTGAAAATATTTTCCTTGGCTGAAGGTAGGTCTTCTCTTCTTCTCACATATCCACCTCAGTCTCTTATTATTTCCTAACTTCGTGATGCTGTTAATGATTAAAATATACTTAGACTAACATACAAAAATCAGTTGTATTTCCATATGTATGCAATGAGTATTTGCATTTACATTCCATTTACAATAGTACTAAAAAGAATAAAATACTTAGGATTCAATTTAACCAAGAAAGTGTAAGACCTTTATACTAAAAACTACAAAACAATGTTAAAAGAAATAAAAAAAAATTAATAAATGAAAGACATCCCATGTTCGTGGGTTGTTAGACTTAATAGTGTTAAGATGGAATGTTGCCAAGGCAATAGAAAGATTCAATAAAATCTTTATCAAAATTCCAAGAGCCCTTCTTTCTTTTTTTTCAGGAACAGACAAGCTGATCTTAAAATTCATATAGAATTTCATGGAAACCCATATAGCTAAAACAATCTTGAAAGAAAGAAAGAAAGTGAAAGTATTAATACACTTTTTGATTTCAGCACTTACTAAAAATCTATAAATAATTAAAGCTGTGTGGTTCTGGAACAAGAATATAGACATATGGATTATTGGAATAGGACAGAAAGTCCAGAAATAATCCATAATCCATACAGTTGGACCCCTAATTCACATCATTAAAAAAAAAAAAAAAACTCAAAATGGATTGAGGACCTAAATGAAAGAGCTAAATATCTAAAACTCTTAAAAGGAAGCATAGGTTTAAATCTTCATGATCTTGGATCAGATAATGTTTTTTTAACTATGACACCAAAAGCACAAGCAAAACAAGAAAAAATAAGTTGAACTTCATGAAAATTAAAAACATTTGTGTATAAAAGTACAATATAAAGAGTTCCATTGGATACCAAAAAAGACAACCAACAGAAGGGAAGAAAATATTTGCAGATCAGATAGCTGATGAGTATCTGGTATCCATAATATATAAATAACTCTTACAACTTAACAACAAAAAGAAAGCAAGCCAACTAAAAAATAAGCAAAGAAGTTGAATAGATATTTCTCTAGAGAAAATACATAAATGTCTGATAAGTATAGAAAAGCTGCATAGCATCATTAGTTATTATAAAAATGCAAATCAAAACCACAATTAAATACCCCTTCACATTTATATGATGGCTATAATTTTTTAAAAATATGAAAAATAATGTGTTGGTGAGTGAAATTTTAATCCTCACAGTTTGCTTTCTGAAATATAAAATGGTGCAGCAGCTGTGAGAAACAGTTTGACAGTTTCCCAAAAGATAAACATGGAATTATATGAACCAGCAATTTCATACCTAGATGTATGTCCAAGAGAAATGAAAATATATATTCACATCAAAATTTGGATGTGAATATTCATAGCACATGATTCTTAATAGCTGGAAGAGAGAAACAGCCCAAATATACATCAACTGATAGATAAACAAAATGTAATAAAATGGAATATTATTCAGCCCCGAAAAGCAGTGAAGTATTGTTGCATGCTACAAAGTGAAAGAAGCCAGAGAAAGGGTCATATATTATATGATTGTATTTATGTGAGATTTCCAGAATAGGCAAATACATAAAGACAGAAAGTAGATTAGTAATTGCCAGGGGCTGGTTGGAGGGGAGTAACATGGAGTGACTCTTAAATAGATACATGATTTCTCTTTGGTGCGATAAAAAAATTTCTGGAATTAATACTGATAATTACATAGCATTGTAAATGTATTAACCACTGAATTGTACACCTTATTTATTTTTTTAGACAAGGTCTCACTCTGTCACCCAGGCTGGAGTGCAGTGGTGCCATCTCAGCTCACTGCTACCTTTGCTTCCCAGGCTCAAGCAATCCTCCACCTCAGCCTCACCAGTAGCTTCAACTACAAGCATGTTACCACACCCAGCTAATTTTAGTATTTTCTGTAGAGAAGGGGTCTCACATGTTGCCCAGGCTGATCTAGAACTCCTGAGCTTAAGCAGTCCACCCGCCTCGGCCTCCCGAAGAGCTGGGATTATGGGTGTGAGCCACTACACCTGGCCAATTGTGCAGTTTTAAATGGTCGAATGGTATGAATTTTATCTCAATTAAAAAAACCTATTATTGTTTGTATAAAAACTAAAATAGGTGCTATATGGGAAAAGATAAAAATAAGAGAAGCGATAGCACTGTGTGGTTTATCCTTGGCTATGTGCAGATGTGCCTTTTGCATTAAAACAGGGCTTTAGCTGTATCAAGATGCTGTTGGTTGCAAGTGGCAAGTAGATGATTCAAACTGCTTCAAACAGTAAGGAAATGTATCATCTTACAGTGTAAGTCTAGAGAGAAATCAAGCCAGAAAAATGGTTATTTCATGGTTAATGTCACCAGAAAATAAAGTTCTTTCATCTCTGATTCACTCCCCAAAACCTTTTCCTCACTGCAGTCGTAAGACCACTGCCAGTGGCAACTAACAGATGCTTTCTGATTCATGTTCAGTAGGAGAGAGACAAACATGTAACTTACTCTCCAGCTGTGACATATAACTCTTACTCGCAGCTCTGAATGAACCAAATTTGGTTACATGCTCGTACTCAGAACAGGGTTACTTAAGTCCTGCCCTACAGCTGCTTATAAAGTGGATACCTGAACACAGTAGGAGTAGCTGACTGGAGGGAGAAGAGACTAGACACCCAAAGTACTCCAGCCATTCCTCTTGGGGAAGAAACTCCCTCTGTTTAGGCAAATGCCTTGACCAGCCACTTGTATACAGTGAATGACAGATACCTTGAAAGCATGGGTTGGCGGGAAACAAGCAGAAAAAGAGTTCATTTGTTCATATGAAATAAAAGGGAATAGGCCGGGTGCTGTGGTTAACACCTGTAATCCCAACACTTTGGGAGGCTGAGGAGGGCAGATCTCAAGGTCAGGAGTTCGAGACCAGCAGGACCAACATGGTGAAACCCTGTCTTTACCAAAAGTACAAAAATTACCTGGGTGTGGTGGGGCGTGCCTGTAACCCCAGCTACTCAGGGGGCTGGGGCAGGAGAATCGCTTGAACCTGGGAGGTGGAGGTTGCAGTGAGCGGAAATCAAACCACTGTACCCCAGCCTGGATGACAGAGCGAGACTCTGTAAAAAAAAAAAAAAGAAGGAATTTCATAGGAGACAGGCAGAAAGCAAATTGGAGAAGAGCAGAATAGGGCGGGAAAGAAGGCGGTGGTTGAGAATTGAGGAGGCTGAAAGCTAACTTGGCTAAAATGACTAAAAGCCTTTTTGAAATACGAATACGTAACATTTAATTTTAAATGGTTAAAGCTCTGGATGTAAATCCCATGCCAATGGTATATTCAACACTATGCTAATAATCTTTTGTGGCCGGTGTTGTTTATTTTTGTGAAAATTGAGAGGAGTCTGCTTGTATATGTGGGTCAATAATAAGATGATTTCTTTTTGTCCCTTCAGTACTTGACTTGTGTTTGAATCTGATGTGGGAAATAGGACACAAGGAAGAGAAATAAAAAAGACAGGTATGCGTTGTGGAGCTCCATGTGCTTTATTTATATGGCTAAAGTAAGAGCTCTCAGAAAAAAGTCAACCCAAGGACAGGAGTCATGCTAATCCAATTAACAGTATCTATTTGTGAGGGCCACATGTAGAGGTGTGTGTCTGTTGGGGTGTGGGGGTGCTGTCGTGACTAAAATATTATCATAATTATCATTTACTAACTACGTAACACTGTATTTAATTCTCATCACAATTATGCATATATGCACATATATGTATGCAAATATATAAAATTGGATACACACACACACACACACACACACATTTCTCCAAGGTTACCCAGTTAGGAAATAGATTTGAACCAACCCAGGTATGTATGATTCCAAAGAGACACTTGCATTCTAACACCTGTATGATGATGATGTCCTTCTCTAAAGAGACACTTGCATTCTAACACCTGTGTGATGATGTCCTTCTCTTGAATTTGCACTTGCAGATGAGAGTCAGAACTGTCCAAATATATGTTACAGATAATAACATGACCCCATTTTAAACCTCAGCCAGTGTGGGCTCTAAAACTTTATTAACAATAAAAACCTTTTCTCTAACCCATTGAAGAACAAAATCTTGTTTAAAAGTAATAATAACATCAACTACTTTACTTAAAAATTGCCACAGTTATAAAAAATGAATTAATAGACTTTCTGATGATACATTGGCTGCTCTAATACAGGACTGACTGTCATAACCTGCTTTCCTAAGCATCCTGGCCCATCTTCTACCATGAGCTTGGAAACTCCGCTTTATTATGTCCTTGGAACAGCTCTGCCCTCTTATCTGATGTTTTTCTCTTCTGTCTGACCATACGGCAGCTGTGTAGCTAGCCTGCTGCTGTCTGTCCTCTGCTCATGGCCATTAAAGCAGTGCTTTTGCAAAGGGACAGTGTGGAGGTTTTTTGTTTGTTTGTTTTTACGCTTCTCTTCCCATCTAATAAGAGTTTTGGCTGTACTGTCTCCTGTATTATGTTATTATATATATAGTTTTGATTATATTACATAAATATATAATCTATATTCTATATCATATAGGGATGATACTATAAAGGATGTTGACTCACTAAAGAGGATTTTTTTTTATAAATAAAGGTTCTACTCATATCTCAGATAAATGTAAAACCCATCTCTCTTCCTCATCTCTATAATTCTGTGAGGGAGAAACTAATTTTGAATTGAGGGAAGAGGAAGAAAAATGATGTATGTTTTTAAGGAGATATAGAGACCCGAGGCTCACAATAAGTATATCATAGTTACTCGTAATCTCTCATTCAGCAGACATAAGTTAAGCACCTGCCGTAGTAATAGTAATAAATTATTTATCGTCTGTACTATGCTACACTTTGCATTTGCTGCTTCTAATCGTCACGATAACTCTATAAAGCATATATTATTTCTGTTTTATAGATTAAGAAACCAAGGCTCAAATAATTTAATGTATTTTATATAGCACAATTAACAAGAAGCTGAGACCAGATCTGAACTGCAATCTGAATGATTCCAGACATAACATGCTTTCTACCCTACCTTTCTTTGTAGCAGGCACTAAGGGAGATGAGCCTCAAAGATGAACACTCCCTTGAAGCACATATAAGCTGATGGGGAAGGTAGACCATGGAAAGCTCTGTTAGGGTTGAATGGCGTAGGTGCTGTGGCGGAAAGTCCAAGAAAGAGCATATACGAGAATCTGAGGTAGGGGCAGAGCTGGTGGAGATTAGTCAACAGAAAAACATCTTGGGCAAGAGCAAGAGAAGACACTTTTGGCAGAAAGGGAAACAGAATTTCCTCCATTTTCTTCCTTGTTATTTTAGTTTCTTTCTTCATAGCATGTCAGAAGGTCAGCCGATGTGCTTTTACTCCCTTCCCTCTCTGGAGTAACTAGCAAAAGTGGTGAGTTAGAAGAAATTTATAGAAGATAAATTTCTTTTCTACTCTTCATCCTTAACTTTTTGTTCTTAAATGTAATCCTGACCTTCGATATTTGCCAAATGCAATCTGCAGCAAAGATCATCATACACAGGCATACTCAGGAGGGCATTTTAAAGCATGGGCTATTTCCCTTTGGCCAGTCTCAGAGGTGAAGGATGTTTGAGAAGGCAGCATGATCAGAGATAAGACAGGAGGTGGCAAAACACAAGCAAATTCTTCCTTGATCATATACTTCAGTGTTTGATTCTAAACTGTAGTCAGAACCTTACAAACGATGCTGTCTTTGGTTGACTGGAAGCAAGCACATGGATTAAAACTATAACACGTCCTTTGCTCCACTAACGTGGTTGTGAGTCGTACTTACCTAGAGGATTTCACTTGAGAGGCTTTATTATGAGTTAAGGAGAACTTCAGGATGATTGAAGCAGCCATCTTTGGACATGGTTTCTCTTGAGAGTACTTCTAATATTGACTTATAAATGACTTGCTATATAACCCTGGATAAATCAATTACTTTTTCCATACCTCTCTATATAATAGGAAATAATTTTTATCATAATAAATTATAATAAAAGTAGCTTATATATTTTTCACATATTCAATGTTTTAAATTTTAAACGTAATTTTAAAAAATTGTTTAGGCATTTACGGTATGCTGGGCACTACACTAAACATATTGCTCACAGAATTATTCAACAAATCTTCATAGAGTCTTCATGAGGGTATTGCTGTACCTGTGTTGCAGATGAGAAAGTTGAAGATTATGTGATTTAGGTAACTTGCTGCAAATTGCCCTGGTGGTAAGTGGTTGAGTTATCACTTTATCTACATTTATAGCTCATGTTCACATTATACATTTTTGGGATCCTGTGAGTAACAATATAAGCCTCTCACTAGATTGAAAACTAGTCATCTTTGTATCTCCTGAAGCATCTTGAAAAACATTCACATCTAGTAGGAACTCAGTAAGCTTTATTTTATAATTCACAAACATGAATGGAAGAATAGATAAGAAAGCTATTGTCATCATTACCATTATCTGATTGCTAATAATAGGAAAAGCCAGATTTCCTAGCAACTATGGTGAATTACATATTGTTATATAGAGACCTAGAGAATATTGATTAATTATGTCACATTATTTTTGCCAAAACGAAGACAAAAAGCGTAGTGAAAGCCTACAGGGAAAGCCTACAGCACCATACTCCAAAAAGATGTTATTGGATTTGCAACAGAGCAGTTACAATATATCTTAATGTTTTAAAACTTGGTCAAGATTAATTAAAACAATGAACCCTGTACCCAAATGGCATAAATGATAATTTTGCAGTATAACATGTTTCTACATTTTATAGTTGACAATAGGAATTCGTGATATGAGTGGCATACATATTTGTTTTTATGTCTGTTATTAGCTCTGAAATGCATCCCATGACATTACATTCTGGAAATTACTTACAAACCAAACTTCAAGTTTATTTGATGGAAAAGAAAGACCCAAAGCTTAGGAAAGTTAGTAGAAGTATGCACATACATAAACACATATGAAAGTTAGTGGCTTGTATGTGTGTGTAATGTGTGTGTGTGTGCATGAGTGTGTATAATATATATATTTCATATATATAAAATAAGTCATATTGAATATTTTTAAAAATCATAAGCTGTTGCCTAGATCTAATCTAGGGAGTTCAATGGGAGGTAAGGAGGCAAAACAGCACAACTTTCATATTTAAAGTATTACAAAAATGTGCTTTGAATGAGCAAGTAAGCCATCTGCACACCCGAGGATTCTGAGTCCACACGTGCACTATACATGTATATATCTGTCTATTAACTAAAGTGTCATGAGAAAAATGAGTAGCCAGGGTTTGTCAAAATTTAAAGGGGTATTTGGGGTGATAAGAGTTAAAATAAAGACTATGTGGCCTATGGAAAAAAATTTTGAAAATTATGAGGCTCACCTCAGTAGTCATCTTCTACAGGTGGCTGACACTGAGATGGCCCATAAGTAGTGAGACATCATTCAAAATCACAAGAGTAAACGTTTCAGTGAAAGCTGCTTCTCATGGGGGCAGCCCTGTGTGGTGAGTTTCAAGTAGTAGAGCAAGTGGTAGAAGAGATTTCTTGATTTATGTATTTATTTATTTATTTAGAGATGTTTTCTCCTAAGCTTTGATTAGTAGCCCAAGCAATTTTGAATAAATTATTACTGCTACTCTAACATGTTTTACTTAAAAAAAAACATTAAAAGGAATTATTCAGTGGGTAAAATTTAGAATCCGGAGGTTAAATCAAGTCATCATCCACTTTGGCATCATTTTACTACCTTTTTTATCTCCTCTTTTTGGTTGCGTGAATAAAACTTGCCTATCAACCCAGAAATGTACTGACTGCTTTTTACTCTGTCAGTGCTGGTGTTAGACCTCTTCCAAAATGGCAGTTACAATTAAGCATCATAATCCGGATTTCTTGGAGACAGTCAATGACTCAGATAGCCCCAGCTTCTGAGTCAGCCAATCAGCAACAGCTGCACTGCAGAGATCAGGCTTCCAGGCTAAAGGCCAAAAGATAATCATCTATGGAGACTCTTCTGAAAGCCCACAATCTTGAATTCCATGCTTCTAATCACCCTATATTTGATCAGAAGTTTGCTTTGAAAAATTATGTCCTACAAACAGGGTCCTGCCATTCCTACCAAGCAACAAATTCAGCTTCTGGTTTCAGATACTGTAAAAAGGACCTCTTCCTTCATTGGCGGAGAGCAAGTGATATTCCTAATAAGGAGATTCAAGAAATGGTGCAATCTTCGACTTGTATCCACTCAAATCCAGTCCTAGCATGAGACCTGTCTCAACATTCAACTAATCCTACAGTATAGGATGTGCATTTTAATTTACTGTTAGTTTATATTCTTTATCTGTTTCCCAAAACAAGATGCAGGCACGACTCATGGTTTGGAAGATTGTTTTGCTGGTACACAGATGACCTTAAAAGTGTGTGTGTGTGTGTGTGTGTGTGTGTGTGTGTGTGTGTGTGTGTGTTCTTTAACATTAAATTAATATATCTCAGTGATTTCAGGAATGTTATTGCTTAAGCCTAAGCTAATATAAGATGTTGCTATGGTTTGAATCGTTTTTATCTCTACAAAATTTACACATTGAAATGTTGGGCTGGTTATCCAATTTCAGGAGTTACATACAGTGTGGCTGTGTGTGTGTGTGTGTGTGTGTGTGTGTGTGTGTGTGTGTGTGTTCTTTAACATTAAATTAATATATCATGTCAGTGATTTCAGGAATGTTATTGCTTAAGCCTAAGCTAATATAAGATGTTGCTATGGTTTGAATCGTTTTTATCTCTACAAAATTTACACATTGAATTTTAATCACCAAGTTAATGATATTAGAAGTTAGGGCCTTTGGAAGGTGATTAAGTCATGAGGGCTCATCCTCATGAACAGGGTCGTAAAAGAGACCCCGGAAAGCTAGCTAGCCCCTTCCACCTTGTGAAGATGTAGCCAGGAGGTACCATCTGTAAACTAAAAAGGAATTCTCATCAGACACTGAATCTGTTGGTGATCTTGGACTTTCTAGAGCCTGGAACCATAAGAAATAAATTTCTGTTGTTTATAAGCCACTCAGTTTATGGTATTTTGTTTTAGCAGTCTAGCACATAGAAAATGCTCAGGAAATATTTGTCAACTGAATGAGTAAATTTCCAGATAAGCCTCAGAATAATGAACAGCAATCATACCATGAATGACTGTCAAATCAGATAGATAGTGAGGGCTGCAAGAAGTGAAATAAATATCCTGCACAGTATAATGTCTTTCCAGAAGTCTTTGAGAATCCATGTCTAGAATGACTTCATTCAGAGATCTCTTTGAAAACGTTAGTATTTCTCTTCCATATTCATATGAAATTTAAGCACATTCTCTTTTAGCAGGAGAAACTCAAAATTGTTTGGATTTCAATTCACGAAACAACTTTACGTATATCAATGATTAGATTGTTTTAGCAACTTGATGAGGTAGGCGGGGCATGCATTCCTGTTCTGCTATGAAAAAAAAACTAGGTCTCACGGAGGTTAAATAACTTGCTCACCTTGAAAAAAAAAATTGTTAAGCAATTTCCCTGTGCAAGGATCAAGAGGCTGGAGGGTAGAAATTCTGCAGAAAGTTTATTGGGCTTAAGGCCTTTCATTTTGCGGAGAGTGGTTAGGTGTTAACTATGTCTAAGTCCTTGAAATACTTTGTGACTGGTATGGCCATAGTTATTCTGATAATATGTAAAAACTAAGATTAAAACTTTTAATTCTATAGAGCTGCTACAAATGAAAAGTCTCTATGTTTTGGAGAAATAGTTTAAATAGTTATGAAACCAATATATTAACTCTTGATGTAGATAATACTTTTCCATCTATTCCTATTTTGTTTGAGTTTTATCTTAGGAATTGTTTAATTTTATCAGATACTTTCTCAGATACCATTCATTTGTTTATACTCCGTTCTTTGTCAACACAGTGAATTATATTGATAGAGTTCTTATTTGGGATCATGATTACAATCCTGAAACATATTTTAGTCAGTGTATCTTTTGATATCATCTACATTCCATTTGATTATATCATAGCTATATTTGTTAGTGAGGTTGGTCTGTTGGTCTGTGGATTTGTTATATAATACTTTTCAAACAGGTTTGATCTTAAACTGATTATATCATAAAATGAATTAAGCAACCTATCATCTTTTTTTAAGAGCTATAAAATAGAAAGTAAATGCTTTAAATACAAGGGTTTGTTTTATTTAACGTTGTACCCTAGAGCCTAAAACAGCAGCTTACATGCTGGATACTTTTTTGTCTAAGGTAGAAAAGGAGGAAGCAAGGGATGAAGGAACAAAGAACAGGGGCATCTGTTTCTTTAAAGTGTGGTGAAAATCAGCTATAATATTATTCAGTTGCTGTTTTTGATATTTAATACTTAACTTCTATATTAACTGGTCTATTCAAGTTTTCCAATATTTTATTTAACTTCAGTCACTTATCCAGTTTCTCTAGGATTTAAAATTTGTTGCCGTAGAGTTACATTTGATATTCTCTTTTATTCCCTGAAATTTTTCTGTTTCTAAATGTGGTTGTGTCTCCTTTCTCATCCATATCCTTGTGGGGGTTGGTGCTCTCCTTTCCCTCCCTTAATTTGGATTATAATTATCTCTTCTTCTACGCTAGTCAAAGACCTGTCTTTTGAATTTGTCTTGTCTACTATTTGCATTCTGCTTTGTTTTCTAGTTTATTACTTTAAGATTGAATTAAATTAATTCTCTTTTCCTACTTTGCTTTGGTAGGTTCTGTTGTTTTGCATTTTTTAAGATGAATGTAAACTTCCCTTAGTTTTATTCTTCTTTTTAAAATATAAAGGCAATTACGGTTATAGCTTTTGCCATGAATGTTGCTTTTGCTACTTTTTATAAGTTTTCATATAAAGTGCTTTTTATTTTTATTCTTTCCTGATAGAACGTAATTTTAGTTTTACTTCCCCTTTAGGCTAAAAATTATGTAGAAAAATGATTCATAATTTCAAAAAGGATAAGATTTTACCATTTAAGAGTTTTTCTTGTTTTATTAGAATGTTTTCAGAGTGTGGCCTTTGTGATAAAAAGAAATTATTAAAGTCTTATTTGTATTCAACCAAGTATGTGATTGATTTTTATGAATTCCCATTTCATATAACAAAAATACTCTCGATTCCCCAAATTTAAGATTGAACACACCTATTAAATTGATTGACTATATCATTAAACTTTTCTGTCTTTATTAATATTTTGTCTACTAGATCTTCCTGCTTCTGAAAAATACAAATGGAAATGTTCCACCATCATTTGTTTTTTACTTAGTTTGCTTTAAGGTACTGGTAGTTTTCGCTTTATTTACTTAACTTTCGTGTTGTTTGTATCTACAGAGTATGATGGTATTTCCTGCTTCATAAATTATACTTAATATTATATAATTTCTTTTTTTAATTAAAATTTTTAACTTTAAATTCTACTTAGTCTGGTGTTGCCCCTCCTGATATTTCTTTTCTTTCCACTCTAGTCTTTATTATGACAAGTTTACATATACAGGCTTAAAAGGTAAACCTAAGCATGCTTTTTAAATATGTTATATGTGCTGTTTTCTTTCCATGAATGGAAATATTTCACAGAGAAAGAACTTTGGAAACAGGAGTTGAGAAGATGTTATTCCAATATGTTTTTTTCTGCATTGGTTTTAAGCCGGGCAATGGTGCACACCTGTAGTCCCAGGTGTGCTAGGGGGAAGGCAGAGGCAGGAAGATCCTTTGGGTGGAGAAGTTCAGGGCCAGCCTGGGCAACATAGTGAGACTGTCTCTTAAAAAAATTAAAAGATGTCACGGCCTCTTAATTTTTAAAATTATATTTGCCTAGTCTTTTTCCCTTCTTTTTCAAACTTTATTATTTCATTTGAAACTGTTTCTAGTAAATGGTATATGGCCCAACTTTGATTTTTACTTCAGTCTAACATTCTTTTAGTTGGGAGAATTTAGTATTTTATATTTTGTAACAGGGTATGCTTGACTTTATACCTTACTCCTTACTTTATTTGTTTTTCTTTTTTCTTAATTCACTTGTATGATTCAGTTGTTATTAGTTTATTAATCTTCTTTTTCCTTTTCGTTAACTTGAAAGTCCTACTATTATTTGATCTTTCATTAATGGTTATCTTCCGTTCCTTCATGTGCATAATTGTATGCATATTTATTTAATATTATATGAAAATGAGATCATAACTCTTTCTGTACTAAGATTCTATATTGTTTCACTGTTTATCTGCCTTCTTTCAATAAGGCCAGACCCATAGCACATTTTCACTTGTTCCACTAGCTTCCTCTAAACCCCACCTGCACGCCATAGGAGATCTTTGGGATACTTTTATGGTACTCTTCTTTCTCCCATTCAAATGCCATCTCCAATAATTTAGTACTTTTAGTTTCTAGAAATTACTGGAACTTTCCTGTAGTAGCCCTCTTCTATTTAAAATAGTCTTGTTTATCACTTACTTTACAAATTCCCAGATTGCCTGTTGTTATTAAATTGTATTTCATTATAAACCTATTACCAAGTTCTTTGTTCACCAGTTGTACCTCTTCATCTGTTTCATCTGTCATGAGATATAGATGTTTTTATTCTCTGGTTTGAGTTCTTTCTTAAGCGTCTCCTAAGATGGGATATGTAGGTGAAGTAATCTCTGCAAATAACATTCTTTTAAGCTGTTAATGAATAATATCTTATCACAGATTCAGTCTTTTATTCTAAAGCATCTGTAATATTGTTTTCCCCTGTCCTAATTTTGAGATTGCAAAACTTAATTACCAATCTCATTCTTTTTTGTTTTGTTTTGGAAACAGGGTCTTGTTCTGTTACCCAGGCTGGAGTACAGTGATGCTGTCATAGCTCATTGTAACCTTGAACCTCTGGGCTCAAACGATCCTCCAGCATTGGCCTCCTGATTAGATAGGACCATAGGTATATGCCACCATTTCCAGCCAATTTTTTATTTTTTATTTTATGTTTTCGGTGGAGCAGGTGTCTCACCATGTTACCTACGCTGGCCTTGAACTTCTGACCTCAGATCATCCTCCCAAAGTCCTAAGAGTACAGTTCAGGTGTAAGCCACCATGCCCAGCCTCCAATCTAACTCTTTTTCCTTTTTTCCTTCTTTTACCAAGGTGTATTTATTTTCTTAGCATCTTATCTGGAACTTGATGAGCTATTTAAATCTGCTGAGTCAGGTATTCTTCAGGAAAATTTCCTTCAGTTATTTGCTTGATGATATTCTCTCCTTCATTCTGGAACTTCTATTTTTTCTCATGAATCTATCTTTCAAAGTGTAAATATTTTTTCTCGTATTTCCATATAGTATTTCTTTGTATCCCTCTATGATTTAACATATACTTTCACCTGATCTTCCAAACCACCAATTGGAGCATCTAAAATGCAGCCCTCTCTTTCACTTCATCTATTAAATCTTTAAATTTAAAAAATCCTGTGGGTTTAGTTCCAGGAACTGTGTCAACTGCTATATATTGGACTTCTTTACATATTCTCCTACTTCGTTCAAATGTAGCTTTTAAAGAAGCAGCTTTATTTCTTTAGTGGTCTCTTCGGATTTTTCTGTTCAGTTTGCTCCCTGGCAGATAGGCCCTGTTAACAGGATGTCATTTCTCTGTGTCTGGTACCTACATGGGAGCCCTCCTGAGCATGGTGGAAGGAGCGACTCTGTCTGCCCTGTGGCTCATTGTATTAGCACCTTCAGCCAGCTGCCCATCTCTCCTCTTTCAGTGGACAAAAGCAGAGCTTCTTTGTTCTGTGATCTCTTGTGTTCTCTAAATATCAGAGATAGAGACAAATAAACCCAACTGTTTAATTCCTCTTTAATTTGTTAGAGTCAGAGAAACACTGAAGTTCATTTTGGGAGAACTGAAGTTCAAGAGAGCAGAAATTGACTTTCTCCCCAGGAAGGGCAGTTTTCAGGTATTTGCCTTTAGCTTTGGTACTGAGCCCTAACGTTCTGACCCAAAGAGGAGAAAGTGTGAAAACTGGTGTCAGCCCACCCCTGCTGATTGGCCCCACAAGAAGTTGGGGAGATGGAGTCATAGCCCCACGTGGAAGAATGTGGGACACCTGAAACCATCATCCTGCCAGAGTTTCTTCTCTCTGTGTTCCCTTAGGGCAATATTTTTGAAAGCTTATTAACTTAACTTAATAGTAGTTCTGCCCTATCCACTAATTAGCAGCACGAGTTTGAACTAATCACCTACTTCTTTGACCTTTGGAATCCTTATCACTGAAATAATTAGGCCCCTTCCGCTAGTATAAGAGGTCTGTCCTCCCTCTTCCAGCATGCAAGTTGACAGCCATGTGACTGTCATACATTCAAGTGAGAATTGCCATTCCCTGTATCAACTCTGAGTAAGAAAATTCTTTTGCAGTAAAACTTGGGCAAAACAAGATCGTTAGTTGTAACAAATTATTCTTCAAGATTTCAAAACATTAACTTTTAGTGTTTACCTCAATCAAGCGAGCTTTGCTTAGGGGAACACTATTTTTTGAGATGAAAATAAATCAAACCTAAATTGTGGTTATGTATCTGGCATTTATAATATAAATATGAAAACAATAGATTTGCATTTGTTTTTCTAAATCACACAAGTTGCAAAAAGCATGTCCACATAGGCAGTTTCTTTTCACATTCAAAAAATTAAACTCAAATTCTAACGGCAATTGTCTCTTAGAATTACGAGGGGAAAGAAACACCAAGGACTTTTTACGGTGTGTGATTCTTTGTGCAGATGGCTTTTCCCTTTTTTTCATTGTTCCTTTAAGATCGTATTTAACCACAGACAGTTGTCCAAGAAGCCGCAAACCTGCGAACCAGGTGCACCCTCTTAGTACCTCCTATGGAACATTTTATTAATCTCTTTGGCTCCAGTGTATTCTCTCTGCCTGGAGTGTCCTTCCTGTCTCCTTCTTCCTACAATTCCAAGCTTTAATGGTCTTTCCATTTTTAGCATGGACTCTTAATCTGTATAGGCATGGGTGTGGGGCTAGGTGGCTGGAAAGGTTAGATTCCGTGGCCTTAAATACAGTATCATAGAAGAGTCAGTAAATGCTGGAAGGCATTTTAGAGTCCTTTGTGTTTATTACCAGTATACGTGTAAGTTTCCGCCACCTCCCAAATAATAAGCAGCTTGTAGGTGGTGTCTGTGTCTATCTCCTTAAGGAACAGGACTGGTCTTTTAGACAATAGATATTAATTATTTTGCATTAGAATTATTTAAGTTACTAGGTATCTTTCTCACTTAAAATTTCATAATGCCCCAGTCAGAAAAAATAATGCTAGAATCCAAAGATCATAGTAAGTAGAAGCGGCTCTTCCATAAATATAGTTTAAAAATGCTTATTACTGCCACACTTACCTCATTACTGCATGTTTACAAACACTAAACTTTCTGTCGTGAGAAGTGAGAAACTTTTCTAAAGTCGAAATATCGAACCAAATTGCATCATGATTTTCCTTGACCTGGAATAGACAAACCATTTCTTGATTCGAAAGTTTTTCTTTTCTTTTCTTTTTTTTTTTTTGACCTCCTGAGGTCCTAGACGGTAGTTTAAGTGATGGATAGATTGGATTCAATTGTATGCACTCTAACTATCCCTGCTATTGCTTCTGTGCAATTGTGCTAGAGCGGCAAATGAAGGATTAGAGGGTAACTCTCTGGGGGCAGCGAAAATACACACCAATCTGTTCCTGCTGCAGGGTAATATGGATGATGTAACGCCTGAGTAGCCAAAGATCAAAGCACATTGTTCTTCTGGAGGGAAGGGTCATCTTGAGAAAAAATAACAATAACAACAACTATTTAGTTCTCATCTCCAGCTGACCAACGGCCTCTCTCTCTCTCTCTCTACACACACACACACACACACACACACACACAGCAAAATATGGGATCTTAAAAGTTATAATATGCTGTTTGATCATAACATTGCTATAGGATGACAGCTTATAATATTTGATGATGACTGGCACAGAATAGACTTGGCAAGAAAAGCTCTCGTTTTAGTTCTCGGGAGTTGATATTTTACAAAATCCTCTGGCTCTTTCATTTCTGTTGGTTACTGTTGCAGAAGAAAAGTGAAGATTTCCTCCCAGCCTTTTCCCTGTGCAACTCACAGCAATTGTGGTGGATGCATGGAGTCTGTTACTAGCAGTAATGTTAGCTAAATTAGTAAGTGAAAACTCTGGAAAAGGAATTTCCTGGGGATTTTCAGAAATGGTAGCTAGATTTGTTTATTTTGTTTTTATCATTGTTCCTCATGAGGAAAGAAAGAAAACAGCAGCCTACGCAAAGGATTAAGAGACAGAGGCCTCCCTCTCATTTCTCCTTCCCTCTGCGGGCTTTGGAGTGTTTGGGAAGTCAGCACGGAGATTGTGAAGGAGGTGGGAGAATATTCTTGTATCTCAGGTATCCTGGAAACAAAACACACTCCCGAGTCTGTGAGAGAAGCCTGTGTACCTGGAGTGTGGGTCCCATTGAGCTAATGCAGGGAAAAGGAGAGAAAACCTTTGAGACAAGCTATTTCTTTGCCTTTTGAGTAACCATACATTAGACAGAGGACATTTTAACTAACTACTTTTTTTGTTTATTTTGTTTCATGTTGTGGGTATATGTGTATATTTGGTCCTGGGTTGAGCTTCTGATTGATAGATCACCTGCATAATAGGTTGTTTTCTAAAGAGCAAGACTGTAAAGCTGATTAAAAGCCTGAGCCTTGGAGTCAAAAGACCTGGGTTCACATTCCAGTTCTGCCATTTATTGGTTCGATGACCATCAATTCAGGAGCCACAAATACCTGATTTCGGTGAGGGACCCTAGACGAATTGTTTAAATTTCTGAGGTATCAATTTCTTTCTTCATCTGGAAAATAGAGAGAACAATGGGGCCCAATAATAGTTGCAGTAAGAACTTAAACAATGAATGTGTGTTTATAGCTTTCAGGACTAAGGCTGGTATACAGTAAATGCTCAGTAAACATGGACATTTAAAAGCTCGTTCTGTGCTCAGCTATGAACTATTTTAAAGCTCAGCTGTGATTGCAAGCCTGGTTTGAGAAAAAGTTGCCATCTAGCGTAGTATTCTGAGTGACACTTGGGTGGTTGCTATGCCTTCCATATCTCAGAGCATGTATACATATGCACACACACGTGCATGCACACACACACACACAGTAGAAATTAACCCTTTATAACAGAGTTGCAGATTCAGATACGTGGATTATGCCTGCAAGTAACATGTTACAGTGGTGATTCCAGCTATTGAACCTAGGGTAGATCAAAACCATCCCATAATTCTAACCCAGAGTATGAGATAGTGCCCTAAATGACCTCTCTCATTCTTCTTTGTACCTGAAGAAGTCAAATAGTCCTCCTCTGAACCTCTTTCCAATTCTGACAGCCTGCTGCCAAAAAAACACTAATACATTGCTGTTGAACTGCTTCATTGTGATTCTTGAAGGTGCAGCTGTGTAGTAATTATCCACATCTGAAAAAGGAGGAAAAAAATCTTATACTCTTGATGACTTCTTTTTGCTCGGTGCTTGGCAAGCCATTTAAGTTAGGTTTTAATCGCTGTTGGCATCACTTCTGCTTGTGCTATAAAGAATTATGTTCCTACATATGTGAAGCCCCAGGAGGAAAGAACCTTCAGACAACAGTAAAGCTTTTGTCGGGCCTTCCCAGGAAACCATGCAGTCCTTATGGACCACTGGGAATAGCCTCAGATTTTCACAGATGTGATCGCTTCAAAAGGGTGACCTTCTGTGTAGTTCATATAATCAATTCCAGTCAATTCTCACTGCCCTCATTTATTCCCCAAGGGGGAATAAGCTTGTAAAAATCAGAAGTGTCCAGACAAGCAAGGGAAGACACCATAGAATGAAGAGGTGACAGTTTAGGGGAGAGACAGAAGAGGAAACGATTTGCAATGATTTATAACTGCTTTCTCATAAATGTGTCAATAATTGCAAAGTCTCTCCGATTAATTTTTGTAGTTCCCATTCATTTCTTGCTCACAAATCTAACGGCAGATACCCACTGAAGCCGATTTCAGGCTGGCGTGCAACCTCTGCTCCTTTGTTAGTATTTATTTGATGTACAAGGACAGTGACACTGAGCATAGAAGTTACTTTTCTAGTAATTTTACCACCCAAAAATAGTGTCAACATTTTCTGTAACTGCAGTTGCAAGAGATCAACCAGTTGCCTTGCATAATTGGCAAAAGCACATGGTTTGAGTTTTAGGACTTGTTTACAACCCGCACCAAGGAAGGGATAGCTGGGCTATGAACAAAGAAGGAAATGTGAAAAATGTGAACTCTAGAAGACATAACCGCAGTGATGTTTCATAGGTCACTTTCATAGTTGACTCAGTATGGAATTAAACTCCTCAATGCCAGCTTGGCAGCATGTGCACTTATTAATCTCTATATACAATTATAGTGTTGATAAGCCAAGGGGTCCAGGAGGAGACATGCCATACAGATTTCCCTTCAAGAAGAGACTTGCTGTCCAGCTGTGGAGAGTGTAGTCATCTGACAGCTGGAGACTGTCAGCTCCTTCAGTGTGGACCACAGCTGCAAAGAGCTTGCTAATCCAAAACTTGGGACATCTCTAACAAGCAAGATTTGCTTCGGGTGTCCTCCACCTCCACTCTAGGGTGGCTGAGGCTTTTTGGACCTATAGCTTACTTTGGCGTCTCTCACTCTGCCCTACTGTGTTTCCTTGTAACCTTTATGAGTGTCGATACCTAATAAACATCTCCCCAAATTTGGTCTGAGAATCTACTTCTAGAGATCTTGATGTGTAATTAGACATGGCCATAATTTCTCACTAGCATATTGTTTTTAAATGTTTTTCCCCAAAATCCAAGGAACTCCCAAGACTCTGAGGTACATACCTTGAAATCATTATACTGACGTCTGGAAGCGGAAGTTGCATGGATTTCTCAACTGTTTTGCTATTTGGCATTTGTTATCCAATGTTAATTTCATGAGAACAAGATGAGTTTACCAGCATTAGATGAAAGTTGAGAAATTCATTTATCAACTTATTAAGGATTTATATTAGGATATGAAGCCGGAAATAGAAGTACTCTAAGAATAATATAACCACTGACTTCAAGGGATCACAGTCTAAGAGAGGGTAAGAGACTAAACAGACCAAATATTATAGCCAAAAAAGAATTTAAAAAGTAAAAAGTGTAAAGGATTGGAGGGAGTAAGATAGACGGAAACTTCATTCCGAATAAATGGCAGCGGGGAAAGAGGAATCAAAATAGCTTACCATCCAAGGACATGAGATGATTTGTCAGAGAAGAAACTTTTTCTCTTGACTCAATCTTCATATTAGTTTCTGGGACTAAGTTATATTTCTAAGAAAAGTCATTAAACAATTGTCTGAAAAGATGGGTAAAATAGGGAAAAATAAGAAAAAATAGGGGAAACAGCACTCTTCAGTCTCCTTAAAGAGTTGTGTTTGACTTTCCGACTAGCTCAGAACAGCCTCATTATCTTGTGTCACCTCAGTTATGCGTCTTTTTTAGGCTCCCCCTATTTTTTTGTCACCTTGCTCAGCATGGATTCCATACTTCCACCCAAATGCGTATGCATCCCTTCTGTTCAAGGAGCCAGCCACTTGAATTTCGTCTTGTTGGTCCAGGCAGATGGGAGCAGTGTGGCCAAACAAGAACAGTCAGAGATTTGGATTGAATCTAGCTGACTGCTGGGTTCCCTGTACTACAACAGAGTGAATGTCCGCCAATGTCACGTAAGAATACACACAAATTAACTGCAGACAAGAGGGCATATGAGGAAAAGAATCAACAAAACTATAGTATTAAGGAATGTTTAAGTAAGTGAATTGAGTCAAAAGAATTTAACTTAAAAATAAGTTAGTTGTGAAACATAACAGCTTAAGTAGTAAATACAGATAAAGAAGACAGAGGAAATTTAAGAAGTTAAACATGAGAATGAACAGATTGGAAAAGTCTTAAGATTCATTTATGAAGCAAAAATTGGAAAAATAGGACAAAATAATAGCAAATCCTTTTATTGCCAAAAACTAATTTGCATGCACTTCAATGTACTGTCTCACTTTTTTTGAATACCTTATGAAAACTATAGAAATAGAAACTTTTGTCTTTCTTTTTAAAATGAGGATACTGAGATTCAAAGAGGATAAAAAGCTCATTTTTATAAGCTGCATTACTAGTTAGTGAAAAATATGGAATCTATGTCCTGCTCTCTTGATTCTAAAATCTCTTCTTATTAGACCTTGATGAATGTCTTCTAGGATTGAGGAGGGTGAACACCGGGCTTCCAGGACCCCCATTCTTTATACAACCCAAGGAATACTTGAAAGAAAATAAAGAACTTTGTCCTTAGAAACAAGCCATCTGTTACAAAGAGGAGCAAAACAGCCAGGCATTCATGAGCCTCACATCAGCTCTGCCAGGATCTGGCTGGGCAGCCTCTGTTGCAAGCTGTTTAATCTCTAATTCCTGTAAATCAGGAACAATATCAACTCGTTGGTGGAGAGTTTGGAGAAGTCTAGGGCAAAGTGAATGCAACAACAAACACCAGCTTAACTTTAGCCAAGCGAGCTCTGCACATTCTTTCTAGGACACGTCAGATTCATTGGGTTTACCTCTAGCCAAATGCCTATATTACCAATAGGAGTATCCATATCATTCAACCTGTAATGTTTAGACGTTTTGAAGAAAAATTAACAAGGATGATAATTTTCATCTCAAAAGAAACATATACTAAAATGTGGGCTTGTTTTGTTTTTACTTGATTAACATTTTTGTCAATTCCTTATCGTCAGCAATGAGGACGGATGGTAATGAATCTCTTTTTCCTCGCTCCTGGTTTTTAACTCTTTTTAGTCTCATTCATCTATTTCTGTTTTTAATTGTGGAAGGGACGGTTATAAAAATGATGCTTTAATATTATTAGAAAGAAGACATAACAGATCATTTTTAATGTTTTGCGTTTTCTCAAAGTAGCAGCAGGGCTCAAAAATGGTTATTTCGTGAGAAACAGCCGTCATCTACTTGGGTAAAGTGGCATGCAAAATTTCTCCTATGAATGTCAGACATGGTCCTGACTCAGAGACTTTGCAATTGCTCTTCCTTCTGCCTGAGCACCTTCACAGATATTTACGTTTCTGGCTTTCTCACCTCCTTCAAGTCTTTACTCAAATGACACATCTTAGTCAAGTCTTCCCTAGTCACCCTATTTTAGGTAATTTCCCCTAGCATGCTCTACTCTCTTTTTCTGCTTAATTTTTTCCCATAAAATCATTGAATTTTAATCCCCTGTATCATTTACTTATAAGCTGGAGGCAGGAGACCTGAGTGATTAAAAGGTGGACTCTGGAGCCAACCTGCTTGGGATCAAGTTCTGGCTCTGCCTCTTATTAGTTCTCAAATCTTGGGCAAATTATAAAATGTTGTCTACAAAATGGGAATGATAATAATAGTAACTATCTCATCAGGTGACTATGAGGATTAAATCAGTGTCCCACACATAACTAATGAGGTACCATGTGTGTTAGTAATTATACAATTATTTCTGGCCATTGGAACGTATATTCTGTGAGGGTGGTAGACTCTGTCTCTTTTGTTCTCTAGTATACGCCCAGTGACTAAATCAGTTCCTGGCACATAGTAAATGCTCTAAAAATATTTATTGAGCAAGTGGATAAAGGAAGGACAAATACATGATCACATTTGGAGGCACAGACTTAAGCTTAGTTTTAGTTTCTCACCTACCTTCAAATTTTTACTTTAGAAGCTCCTAGTGAGTACAAGGCAGCGAATTAACATATTAAACTTTCCCTCTTTACCTAAATGTTCTGATATCCAGGTTTGTAAGAAAAAAAGTGAGAGAAAGACTTTTAAAAAAGAGGTGAAAATTTCAAAATCTGTAGGGAGAAAACTCCTGTTTTATGTTTAAGTACCTGGGACAATTCTTCAGCAGCAGGAGCACAGTTTACTGGAAGAGGGGAGGGGATAAAGTTTACATGAGCAGGACAAGAAAGTCCAGGAGAAGGACCCAGGTCCCAGCAAAGCATTCACGGCAGAAGTTAATCAAGAGAAATAAGACCGGTAGCCTGTGGAGGTACCTGGAGTGGCACGATAATATGTTGATATGTTAACCAACATATTTCTCCTTCCCAGGCTTCTTCCTCTGAGATATCACAAAATAAAACACCAAAAGAAATAAAGGAGTCAAAGCTCAGCTTTTGAGTATCCAAATAAACTTTTGAATATTGTGACAGAGACAGTGGTATAAGAAAAAAAAAGAGTTTCAAGTTTTAAAAGTCTTGGTTTTGAATTTCAAAATCTACAGCCCCAGGGGACACAGGGCGTAAAGTTTATGCACAAAGCGATAGTTGGGAAATAAAATAAAGTTGGCAACAGCTGGTTTTCCCCACTTCACCTCCATCCTACAGCAAGGTTAGATAGCTCTAGGCTGGATGAGAGTTGTACCAGAGGAAAGCAAGATTTTAAACACATGAAGTGTTGTGAATGGGGTCAGATGCTCATGCCCTCTCTCCAGCTGAGAGCAGGCACTAGGACTTTAGAATCCCAGATCAGTCTGGGAGGTCTAATAGTGGGGCTGATCTATGCCTTGCTTCCTAATTGAAATTTGAAGAGGCAGCCAGCCTTGGCTTTCTCCTCTGGGTCACACAGAGGAGTTGAGGTGACGAGAGAGTCTCTTGGTCAACAGAAAGTAACCTTACGAAGCTCCTGTGCCCTACATGTGGAATAAGGATACTCAGAAATTTCACTCTGTACCTGAGAGCAGTGTAGCTATAGCCCAGAGAGCAGGGGCCTTACAAGTCTTTGCAGTGTGAATAGAGGAGTGTAGTAACCATGTCTTTTATTTTCTATGTTCTGATGCTTTGACACCTAGGTCCTTGTTGACCCTAAAGGAACTATCCCAACTAGGACTGGCCAATTCCTAAAGATCATGAAAACCTTGCCTGCTCAACTAGCAGGCTTTTAAAATGCAAACCAGCCAATCCAGAGCCCACCTGCTTTTAAAGGTGGTTAGGAGTATGGGCTCTGGATTGATCTCACATTCTGAGACACGATTCACCTAACCTAATCACTGCAGGGCCAGATACTAGACAACTGGGGACAGGCCTTACACACCAGAGTCCACTTAAATCATTCACATTAGCCAATCCTAAACCTGTTTAACCTGCCTTACCTGTTTCTTCCCATGGAAACCACAATAAAGCATCTCTCCCACTATTGCTTTCTCTCCCTATGTCTCCTGACCAACCCTGGTGCTTCCCCATGTGTCCGTTGCCCCCGTAGCATAATGTGCCTCCTCCACTTGGAATCTGTGAATATAACAAATTATCTCATCAATGTCAGTCATCTCCTGATCTATTGGCCTTATCCCACCCAAATAATTAAAGTAATATGGGCATAATAAACTCTCTATTATCTCTGTTAAGAAGGGAATGAATTGTAGATCAATAAGCAGAATTCAGAAGGGATATTAAGGGCAGTGGGCAGACAAAAGCAAGCAACCAGTTACTCTTTCCCACTAATGCCTTCCACTATAAGAGCCTTCCAAAACTCAGACACAACGGAGAAGGGAAGGAAACATCCTGAGCTGATGGAGAAAACTCTAAAATCAATGAGATAATCCTGAATTGATTGTGCAGAAGCTGAGATCAATCTGAACTGTCTGAGATTTAGATTTTAGCTTTTTTAGTTTTACTTCTGCATTCTCCACTCACCAGAAAGCAGAAATTATTTTAAGTTAAAGTAAATAAAGTTATGTTTCCTGTGCCTATGAAGTCGTAGGCTGCCATTTGGATACTAGGCTGGATGGAAGAAAGATTTTGTAAATAAGTAAAGAACAGAATTCATTGCACTAGAGCAGACATTGGCAAACTGTAGGCCACAGGTTAAGTTCAACCTGTTTTTACAAATCAAGTTTGGTTGGAAGAGAGCTACAACTATTCATTTACATGTTATCTGTGCTTGCTTTCCAGCTACAAAGGCAAAGTTGAGTAGTTATGACAGAGACCATATGTCCTGCAAAGCTTGAAATGTTTCCTGTCTAGCCCTTTAGAAAAAATGTTTGCCAAAACTAGAGCACAACATTAGCAAAAGCTAAATTATTCTTGCGACTGTGCTCTACTGAGATACAGTTGTTTAAATTTCTCCTAGAATCTGGGGTAGGTAGGCCAGTGGTAGAAACTAAGAGAAATATGAATAATAGGAACATAAAATAGGCAGGACATTATTACAGTTCCTCTCAGTGCTCCTCATGTAATCCTTTTCATGGGTTAGGTGTCTATTTAATACTTGATGATTTGATTTTATATCTGAAAAGTGCATGCTTTGAATGATCTGTGGGCAGCCCCATCTGTGAAATACAGTGGTTTCAGTCCTAGCCGTAAATGTAAATTAAAGCGGTTTTAGTCATTAGGTGTCTTGGCCAAGCACTGTGACTCATGCCTGCAATCCCAGCAGTTTGGGAGGCCGAGGCGGGCAGATCACCTGAGGTTAGAAGTCTGAGACCAGCGTGGTCAATGAAGTGGAACCCTGTCTCTACTAAAAATAAAAAATTAGCCAGGCATGGTGGCCCACGCTTGTAATCCCTGCTACTCGGGAGGCTGAGGCAGGAGAATCGTTTGAAAGCAGAAGGCAGAGGTTGCAGTGAGCCAAGATTGTGCCACTGCACTCCAGCCTGGGCGGCAAGAGTGAAACTCCTTGGCAGAAAAAAAAAAAAGTAGGTATCTTATCCTCTAACTCTGAATTATCCAAGGAAAAGAGCATAGGTGGGATAGGTCTTAGTTTGCATTTTGTCACACTTTCTGAATGGCTTTTTATAAGTTACCTTGATAAGTACTTCTGTGTGGGACTATTTTGTCTCTTTACCCCAAGGGACATTTGACCATGTCCAGAGATATTTTTGGTTTTTACAACTTGGATGGCGGTACTATAAGCAGGATCCAGGCAGGTGGTGCTAGGGTTTGGGCCATAATCCTGAACACCATGATCCTGAATGCTGAAATTCTAAAAGACCAAAATTCCTAAAATCCCAAACCCTGAAAATTACAATTCTAAAATGTCAAAATACTGCAAATATAATTCTAGGGAAAAAAAAATAATTTTATAAATTCTTTATAAAATTTACATTTTAAATGGTGGTTTTACTTACATTTATAAAAGATGGTTTATCTGAGAAACAGATAAAATATGACAGAATACTTCATATGCTGCTTTATGTAATAAAATGGGCAATAATAACATATTTTTGTAAATACGAATAAGCATGCTAGCAACAGTTGCATGAGTATAACAGTTACAAGCAGATGAATCTAAAGAGTAGCTTGTGTAACTACAGTCATGTGAAATACCATGACAGATAACCTAAGCCTTTTGATGAGACTAATCAAAAACTGAGATGAGTCAGGACCACATAGGCAGATGCTCAAAGAGCCAAGATCTTGAAACATTTTATTTTTCACAAATGCAGATGTTCAAAAAGAAAATCCCTTCATTGATTCCGGAAATTTTATATTGAGGAAGTTTTTACATACACACACAATAGAAACACACAATATCAACATTGTGATATTTGTGTAATCAAATCTGCAAAAGACACATACAACAAATTAGGACTCTTTAAAAGTCTTTACACCATTTATGCCCCCAACATTGAAAATTCTGCGAAGGTAAAACACATAGCGTACCGAATTGCAAAAAATAATGCTGACAATTTAAAATAGTGAGTGAAAACACTAAAAAAGAAAAATCAGCATATGAAAATTGTGTATTATAGGGATGAATGTAGGCAAATTGCACAAAGGTCATTCGTTCCTAAGAGCTGGCCAACTTGCAACATCATTAACTATATTTTGAAGTTTTGCAACACAATAAGTAGCTGCTTTCTTCCTCTTAGGGCACAGTTCATCTCAGAGAATACATTACATTCATTTTCTACAAGGCAGTGCTGTTTCTGAAATTTTTTTATAATTCAGTATGAACCGACATGAGCATTTTCTATTAAATTTTTCCATATTCTGTACCATACATCTAGGTTGTTTTGGGCTCAAGGAAATTCATTTTACACATGTTCATTTATACACCACAAATTTGGCAGCAACAATACTGGTGATGGAACAGCAACACTGTTGCATAAGTGACTTCTTATCCTACCATGCACATGATTATTTTCTAACCAGGCAGTAACTTTGCCGGCTTCTTCAGGAAAATGCAGCTTTAATTCATTAAAAGCTCTTGGAATGTCATCAGCTGGAAGGATTGCCATGCCGGCAAATAACTCATTTTTAAACAGAAGTTTTCCTGATTGTCATATCACGTGGCCAATCCATTCAACTGAATTTTCTGTTAAATGTATTGGGCTGAATGAAAAAGCAAACTTTATTGGTTAACAACTTGAAATTTTCTTTTAGAAGCCTTAATCACACTTAATTTGAAGTCCATCATTATAGTTTAGGGATTTTAGACTATAGGGGTTTAGACTTTAGGGATTTTGACCTTTCAGGATTTCAGCATTTGGCTCTATGACATTCAGCACTGTCATAGATTTAAGATTATGATTGACAGTGGCTGGGCTATAAGTGAGTTGAGGCCAGAGACATTGCAAAACATCTTATAGGCATAAGACAGCCCCTACAATGAAGAATTATCCAGCCCAAAATGTCAACATTGCTGAGACTGAGAAAGCTGGATTTAGGCTCTTTGAGGTTCAGTTTTGCACATGTGCATATGTGTACCCACCTCTCATTAGCTTTTGTGAGATAAAATAAGATTACTGTGTGAAAAGTCCAAGTCCAATAAAATAAGCATTATCCTCATTATTCAACATAAATAATAATTTATTCTAAAAATATTCATTGTGAAACACTAAGTATTCCTACCATCTTATTCAATAGGCTACCACTTGCTCTTTTACCAGATTATTTCATATTACTGAATAAAGATCAAAATTAAATACATCCTAACCTGTGTCTTTACATCTCAGTGAACATAACTTCATTTTAGCTTTTACCAAATTATATTAGTTACTCATGTCTTTATGTATACCATTTTTCTCCTTAAGTGTGTGGATTACATTTCACTTCCCATGTTGCTGTTCCAAAGTTGACACTCAGTAAATAGTAGAAGTATTGTTATTTGAAGTGTTCAGTTATGAATGGATGTGAATTGTTAAAACCGTCATATTGCTCAAGAAAGCTTTCAACTGCAAGTCACAGCAAACTTCACTTAAGGACCCAAAGAAAAGGAGCAAGAAGTCTGAGTGTGGACGTTGATTGTCATGGACCCAACAATGTCAGACATGAGATGTTAGGACCAACTTCTGGTGTTTGGTTTTTCCCTTAAGGCTGACCTTTTCACTTCAGTTCTAGGTATCATAAGGTACTCAAGGTAGGAAGTAGAGGAAAGTGAGAAGGGTTGCTTTGCTTACACCTATACTTGAATTTCAGAAAACCAAAACTTTCTTAAAAGGTTCCCTGATTGAATTCTGTCTACATATCATGAACTGGCATTTGGTTACAAACAAATTTCTCTCTGCAAAAAAGGCTTAGAGAGTATATATATTTCCGGTCTCCATATTGAAATGTTCAGGGGAAAAGAGGCTGATAATAGATTTTGGGAAGCCATCCCTACAAGCTTTCTTGAGGATTCAAGACATAGTACTCTATTTTGAAATGAGTATGATGTTCATGGAATTGGGATTTAAAAAGGAGATTTGTACATTTTAAAGTGCTTATAGACCTGAAAGATGTTGACATTTAAGTTAAATAAGAAAACTCCCTCTTTTTATTCTTTCTTCCTTTTGGAGACAGAGTTTCATGCTCAGGCTGGCCTCGGACTCTTGGGCTCAAGTGATCCTCCTGCCTTAGCCTCCAGAGCAGCTGGGAATACAAGCACGTACCACCGTGCCAATCTTCTACCTCTAATTTTATCTTCCCACTAAATAGAAAGTGAGTCTTGAGAGGTTTACTCTTAGGCATAACAAATACCAGGAACACAGAATTTTTCAATGTTAGGTTTTTTTCAAAAGTATCAGTATGTTAATAATCTGTTATTTAAAATAAAGTCAATGAAGAGGTCATAGAGAGGACCTGTGTCATTTAAGAGGACTCTAGTATTCAATTCCTTTTTACATTTGAAAGATAATACCTACTGATAAATTATTGTAAGAATATACTGCCTTTTCTTTGATTATGTACTCTAAAAAGAAAATCTTCTTCTTCCCATGACTTCAAAGCAGATTCCAAGCAGTCATAAAACTTGGTATCTACCTTGCATGTTCTCACGCATAAGTGGGTGTTGAAGAGTGAGAACACATGGACACAGGGAGTAGAACATCACACACTGCAGTCTGTTGGAGGGTGGTCTAGGGGAGGGATAGCAGGGCTGGGGAGATTGGGGAGGGATAACATTATGAGAAATACCTAATGTAGGTGATGGGGACATGGAGGCAGCAGAGCACCGTGGCATGTGTATACCTATGTAACAGTCCTGAAAGATCTGCACATGGACCCTGGAACTTAAAGTAACATTTTTTTAAAAAAAGAAAACTTGATGTCTGCCAGCTGCGTCGTCCTACCTGGCACTTTGAGTTCCTTAACAGAAGCGGGAGGACGGTTTATTCATGGCAGTTGTGTGAGAGGAACCAGTGACAGGTGGCTCTGCAGTAATGGCAGGGGTGTCTCTGCCAGGCTGTTCCCTTTAAAGATCCTTATGTTTGCTGTGTTCCTTCTGAAATAAAAATTCTTTTCTTTAAGAAACCAAAATCAGATCTAGGCCTGTGAGTAACACCCTGTCTGATACTGCAACTATTGGTAGGTACATATTTTTCTGTTTGCAAAGATTAATATAGTAAAATAGTTTATAAAGTCGTAGGGCAAAAATAGATTTGCATCCTACAGATTTTTTTTTTCCTACTTGCAAACCGAAAGCTAAGATTGTTAGTAATAAGTCGACAACAGGCTCCAGAAAAAATGGAAATATAAATGGTCCCCAATTTGGCATTTTGGCATTTGAGGCTTATATAGTATGAACAAAGGAAACTCCTGCTGCTTCTATGAGTTCTTTGCACTTTTTCTCCATAATTCCTTATCAAATAATGGATTTGTCTATTCTCCAAGACTATATACAAAATGCATTCCTGTATCCCTTTTATTAAATTTTTCCTTTGTTGTTACTAGTGGAGAAGTTAACAAGAGCAGAATTTCCTGCCCAACCGTAGCAAATACAGAAAACCAAAAAGAAAAGCTCTGATATAGCCAGTGTAGATAAAGCTAGGACCTCATGAATCAGAGCTAACACACACAATGATAATGGAAACATCTTATCCATATCTGATTCGCTCACATATAGTTATTTAGATAACAAATTTGACCTTCCTGGATAGGGAGCCTCCGATTTGATTTCAATCTCATAGACCAAGTAAATATAAAATGACTGCCAAGCCAGCAGACATAAATCTCTACTATCTCATTTTCATCACAGCCTCTGCATTGGGGGAAAAAAATGTGAGTGAAAAGACGTTTTCTCCTACCTTGTTAAGTACACAATTACACGGTTTAAAGAAGATAAGAATTTCAAATTGTTAGAATAACGTTATTACTCAAACGATTCCCTGAGATCCTAAAGTATTTCCCCTCCCCCAAATGTAGGCAGGGCAAAATAGAACCAGTAGGAATGAAAAATGTTAATTGTTTCATGTTCTTTAATTCTGGGTTTAACGACACAGGCTGTGTGCTACTGAGTAAAATGCTCATTTGGAGAAAAAGACTGTTGCATGACATATTTCCGATTAAGCACAATTTAAACTAATTTTAAGAAAACTCTAACACACTGCGTGTGCCATAAAATAAGCAATCCATTTAGAAACCAAATGAACACATATGAGCAATGCGGATGAATGATGGCTGCCCCGGGAGCCTTGGTGTTACTTCTCCTTACCCTTGTAGGCTTAAATGATTACTGCAGCATAGATATTGACAAATGGATATCGTTACACAGTTAGGCCTCATGGATTCAAACACATGCTGGTTGCTGTGAAGATTCTCAGTCTTTTGAGGAACAGGAAGTGTCCATAGCTGCATTTGTGAATTTATTCCGTTGCTCTCAAAGTGCTGGCTTTCTGATGTGACCTCTGCTAATTTCCCCCACCCTAGCACCTACCTCTCTCTAGTACCTGTGTATGTCCTTGTCCTCAAAAGAAACCTTACCATTTAACCAGCTGCCCCATGCTCATTCTCAGACACCTCAGAATCTCTTCTCATATCTCTGCTATAAACTCAAGTTTTTGTTTTTAATTATACTTTAAGTTCTGGGGTACATGTGCAGAATGTGCATGTTTGTTACATAGGTATACACGTGCCATGGTAGTTTGCTGCATCCATCACCCCTTCACCTACCTTAGGTATTATACCACATTCTCACTCATGAGTGGGTGTTGAACAATGATAACACATGGACACAGGGAGGGGAACATCTCACATGGGGCAGGTGTGTGCTAGGGGAGGTGGGTGCTAGGGGAGGGATAGCATTAAGAGAAATACCTAATGTAGAAGTTTCTTAAACCTTTCCAGAGCAAGTCCAGTCCAATCCAGTCACATTACTCTCTTGGAAATATCTTTGCTAATGGCAGCAGTGAGTGGTGAGAAGTCCTTACTGTTGTTTTATCAATGTGTCTTAATCCTGTCTTTTCCAAATAATGATAATTTCTTTGAGGATAGGGCCCATCTCTTTTTCCTTCTTTACTTCCCGCAGTGGCCATAGAAGACATGTGGACAATATAGCCTATTAGGGAAAAGTCGCTTTCGCAGAACAGAAGCATTCTTGCTTTTTATTTCCAGTTGCCCGAAGACTTAGCGAAGTTGATCCCACTACCTGATGAGACCTCTCTTGTTCCCACAGTCTCTGCCTAGCTCCCCACATATTAGAAAAATGTGACAATTTACAACTTTTACAGGTAGCTAGGACCATTCTTTCCTAGAGGTTTTAAACAGTTAGCAGGGTGGAAACTATTTCTTCAAACTAACCATAATCTGCAATTCTAATAAAGCACTAATACCAATTCCAACTGATCCTTAGTTTGAGCTTATATGCATAATACCCATAAGGGCCGTACCCGTGTTTCTTTTGTTTATCTTTGTGTCATAAACCTTAGCCTAGAAACAAGTGCAGTGGAGTCGAAGACCCTGTCCATTCATAGATTCAGCAAATACATTGAGTGCCCACACACCCGCTATGTGTGTGTCCTCTGTTCACTGCTGTCTTCCCACTACCAAGGGAAGGTAGGTACTGCCTTTTTGCTTAAATTTTGGCTCATAAAAAAGTAAGAGGTAAGAATTAATAATGCTTACTCTGAGGTTGGCACTTTTTAAAGTGCATTACATATATTTTAGATGTTAAATCCGCATAGTAGCCTACAAATTAAGGATTATTAATATCCTCATTTTTGCAGATGTGAAAACTGGGACACTTTTCTATATAAATAATGTATACACAGTACTTATGTGTTATACACATTATAACATATAGCATATATTTGTTATATAATATAACATGTATATGCACATAAATACTATAATATATTGCATATATTATATATATACACATGTATTCATGTATTAATTTAAACATATATTGACACACATACACATAGAACACTGATAAAAATGAAGTTGCTCTAGTGTAAACGTGATGGTAAGAGGGGCTGAAATCCGCTGGCCTTTCCTTTGGTTCTCATCTCCTCCATATCCTTTAAGGCACTTTCTCAGAGCCCAGTTTGAAAACCACTCCTCTAGCCCTTGTCTCTCATTTTATATTTGAAGATGAGGCTCAGAGAGGGAAAGTGACTTATTTAATGTCTCACAGGTTCATTAGCTGTGGGCTAACGGCTGAGCCAAGACTAGAATGCCCCAGTTTTCAGATGAAAAACACTGAAACTCGGGGATATTGTCATTTACCCACGAGCTCACAGGCAGAAGGTGCTGAAACTATAATTAAAGTGCGGTTGGCCTTGCGCTTTTATGGTTTCATTTCACCAGGCCTCTGACACCCTGACCTCAACTTCCCTTTGTAGATGTGTCGCCTGGCATCCGTCAGTCTAAGATGCTGCACACTGGCCACACAGTTTGTCATCCTCAAACAGACTGGCAACCTGCTCTCACACACCATGGCTCTCTTTTCCTGCTCAGAATGTCCTCCCCCACTTCTTCACGTGCCAACTCCTAGTCATCCTACAAGAACCATATTCACTTTCACTTTCTTTTGACGCCTTCTGAGTGTCTCACACCCTGATTTCATTACCTCTTCTATGTATGCAGAGCTTGTTTCATGCGTGTGTAACCCAAGGGCTCTACACTTGGTTTAAGACATTTTAAAATTCCTAACAATTTATGAACAAGGGAACCCGCATGTTCATTCTGCCCTGGGCACTGAAAATTAGGTAGCCAGTCCTGTGTGTGTTTATTCATGTTGCAGAGACTCTATTACAGCAAGTAACAAGTTGAGAAAGAGTGTCTGCCTCCTCTGATAGACTGTGAACATCTTGAAGCTGGATACTTGTCTTAGTCATTGCTGTCTCCTCACCCCAGACTCTACAGGTCGCTCAGGATTCACTTGTTGATCTGTGAAAAAGCCCAAGGCTCAGTTAATGCGTCGCACCTTCCTTCCTTAATAGTCTCCTAATTAGGAGAAAGTGCTTGACCTCCAGGCGATCTGAGTATCCACCCCAGGAAGTGGGTCATTGCCTTCCCAATGCTGAAACTGTTAGCACTCAATCATATTTCAGAAACATATAGAAGGCATGTGCCTACATCTTCTGCTTCAGTTAGTTTCCAAAATAAATTTACCAAGGTAGATAGGAAACATTTTAGTTCAATGAAGTAAGAATGTTATGAGGCAAAAGGAACTGACTTATCCCACTGGGTGGGGATTAGGTCTGGAATAAGATTGAACCATGACTACAGTGACGTCTTTAGCCAATGACATTCCTGAAGATTGGATCAGAGTAAAGTTAAACGAACCTACTCAAGGAAGATTTTCCTAAATCAGCCCCTTTGCTGTAGAATTTAGTATGTAAAGCTGATCGTGTTTTTTTTATTATTGTTTAATACATAGAGGTTTCATATTTCATTTTGAAATAGAGGGACTAGAAGAGATAAGTTAGTATGAGTGAGGAAAAGATTAGCAGGTAGAGATAGGATCATAATGCTGTTATCAACTTTGCTTTATTGATAATCCCAGGAAGGCCTACGCTGGCAAGAAAGAGGAGCCCAGATTGGAATAAAAGAGACAACACCAGGGTCAGCCTGTGAGAGGATGTCATGCTTAGTGCACTTCAAGGATCCTGTCAGCTGAGCATCTATACTCCACGTGATGAATATAGCATAGGGACTCTGCCTTCAAGTCATCTCCCATTCAACAAGCATTTATTCAGTGTTCTTACATTCCAGTCCTTGTCCTAGATGCTAGAAACAAAGGGATAAAGAAAACATAGGTCTGGCTCTCAGGAAGCAATATTGCATATAAGTGGTGAAGAGCTTTGAACCTGGGGCCAAACTGCTGGGTTTGAAATTTGGCTTGACCACTTACTGGCTGTGAAATCTTGGGCAACTTTATTAACCACTCTATGCCTCAGTTTCTTCATCTATAAAATGCAATATCCATAGTACTTATTACAAATAGGTAATGATTAGTGAAATTAATTTGTGTTAAAACACAAGAGTGACTCAGAATAAAAGACCAGCTAGGAATATATACACACATTCTTAGCAACTTGTAATCTATCTAGGAAAGATGGGTATGTCATCAGAGGACTTAAAGTACAAGAGATTTGAAGCTAAATCCCTGAAATCTGGAGTGACATCATGAGTGGCCAATTCATTGCTACACTGAGGTCATTGGCAATGGTAATGGTTATCACCTAAATATGATACCAAATGAACGCTGTCATAGACTTAGTCTCTGGAAGCTTTGAAATCACACTTTATGGTTCTGGAGGCACCTCCCAAGGATGATTCTGGTCAGAGAGGAGGCAATGGAGAGGAGTGAAGGGAGGGATAGGCAAGCTTGCCTGTGGCTCCTCACT
Organism: Cebus imitator; assembly: GCF_001604975.1. Taxonomy (NCBI): domain Eukaryota; kingdom Metazoa; phylum Chordata; class Mammalia; order Primates; family Cebidae; genus Cebus; species Cebus imitator. Next base: position 1,186,130 of record NW_016107551.1, on the reverse strand, counting down.
GAAGGGCCACACAGGAAAAGGCACAGTGATTCTCTTTCCTTAGACCCCCGCGTAGCTGGGATTACAGGCACAGGCCACCATGCCAGGCTAATTTTTGTAATTTAGTAGAGATGGGGTTTCACCATGTTGGTGAAGCTGTTCTCGAGCTCATGACCTCAAATGATCCACCAGCCTCAGCCTCCCAAAGTGCTGGGATTACAGGTGTGAGCCACCATGCCCAGCTGAGAGTGGTTCTATCTCTGTAAATATCAACAGAATCCAAAAGACTAAAACAGAAAAAGGAGGAAGTTACTTTTAATAAATGTCTTCAATGGCCCCCTAATGTCGAGCAGCATATGTAGCTACACTGGGACAAGCACTGCCTCCTGGAACCAGCCTGAATAGCCATACTGCTATGGAAAGAGGTCACCCTGGCTGAGCAGGCTTCTTCCAAAGCATGAGAAATGTTGACAGCAGACAGAGTACCATTGCCTGGCTGCGAAAATGTTTTTGTTGTTTATGAGTTAATCTGAACTGTTCACGAATGAAAATGCCGTTATTCCTCTGAGTCTAGTTTTTCTTTCTCATCCCTTCTCTTCTTTTCAAGACAGCCCGCTTTCCATTGAAATTCACATCCTAGATAAGACCCTTGCTGCACGGGCAAGATAGCAGACATCAAGGCTCACGGGCGATGGAAGTTATGACCAAATCAAAACCGCTGCTCTGTGTCCTGTCCAACAGAGATAGGACATTTATATTAATATTTGGCTAAGTTTCTCAATTAGTGATTGATGAACTAAAGCTCATCTTCATAGTAAGGTGATGTAATTTTCCTCTTTGGATGATATTTGCATTGTAAATTTGTTAGAGGGCAGGAATGGCACAGTCTCACTGTGTAATAATATCTCAAAGCAGGGCTATAGTCAGAGGGAATTTTTTTAATAGAATGTAAAAAATAGTGCATTTCATATAAAATTTTGAAACAGATTGGGTGGAAGAACACCAGATAACTAGTTATTGCAGGAGTCGGAAGTGATGAACTGTGGAAAGGGATTTAGGTTCTTTCAAATCTCCGCGGTTCCTTATGTCAATGTGTGGCTATAATGTGGAAAATACAGCAACAGGGAACCCTGAACACTCAGATCCTGAATGCCTGACAAATAATCAGATGTCCTTTTGCTAGAAGGCCTCATGATTTTCTTAGCTTAGCTATGAAGATGTATTTCATTTTACTTTTTTCTGAAGTCTTTCCACTGAGTGGCAACTTTAGAACTCACAGGCTTCTCTCTTGGCCTCTTCATTGTCATTTTAAGTTAGTTTTCATGGGTCAGAATTCTGAGCCGAGATTCATTATTTGGGAAAACTTTTCTCAATATTTTTTAGGAAGAAATGGACACATTTTTGCTTAAGTCTGAAAAACATCTTTTTCTGTTTGTCTTGATTAAATTTCTTTTGAGTCTTAAGAATAACATTTGCACTGTTGGGCTTGCAAACATTCTGCAGATTTTCTTGGTAACATTTATACATAATACTCCACTGTTTGTGCAGCCACAGAAGTGGCCTTTTCTTTGGGCTTTTGCCCCACTTTAGTTTTAGCCAAAAACGAAGTGCTAATCCCACATGTTGGGCAGACATCATGCCTGCTCCTCCTAAAAACCTCAGCCACCTGCCTGTATGATCAGAGGATTTTAAAATGTCTCTTCAGGTCCAGGCGACAAAGTGGAAAGTGGATGTGAAAAACTCAGGAATATGAAACCCTGTTTTTGTCTCCATGTTGAAAAGCATTTCTCCTCTGAGCAGTGATGAGGAAGAGCCATTTTCTCAGGTCCCTATTAGGGATATGCCATATTCTTCTTCATCTTGATGAACATCTGTCTGCCCCTACCTGAAAGTGATTTACTGAAAAACTTTCAGTGTACAGCTAGTGCTCGACTTGCGACCACGATTGGTTCTGACAGACCGGTCGTAACACGCTTTGGTCTTAAGTTGAGTAGGCTATATGTACAGTACTGTGAAATGATGTCATAAAAATCTTTAAGTCATATTTTATCATAATTTTCTTTATTATATATCATAATTTTCCTTGTTCATTTTATGCCATTTGTATCATCTCTACACCATTTTGTTTCTTATTTTTACATTCGTCAGGTTTAAGTAAAACACTGCATTACCAGTACAACTGGTTTAATATTTGCAAAACATACAAAATTACAAAATACAGGTGCATACAAAAATACAAAATGCAGATGTAAAAAATACCATAGGAAACATTTTCCCAATTGCAAAACATATCAAAATATATAAACATGTACGAAACATTTTATTGGCCGCTGGTGCTTGGCTGCGGATCGTTGATGTTGTCATCTGAGGCAGCAGTTGGGGTTACCGGAGTTGGTGTTTTCATAAACGTGGTGAGCTTTGTCTGAATTGTATGTTTCTTTTTTTCTTCATAAATTTCACGATATGGATGAAACACATCGTGCGCCATCCGTTCAATCCTTGCAAATCGTTCGATGTTTGCATCCATTGCTTCGAAATGTATAAGAACTTTATTGGGAGGGGTTTGATGAAAAAATATCGAAGACACAAAACACAAATTGCTGTACCGAGTCTGGGATAACAGTTGAAATGGTGCACGCAGAGATGGTAGTGCTGCCGGAAGCTGGTCCGCACTGTCGTACACCCAGCTGGGCAACGTTTGCGCTGCCAGATGCAGAGCAGTCGTGGCTAGCGATTGTGGTCGTAAAGTCGAATGGTCTTAAGTTGCATAGGTCGTAAGTTGATCAATACCTGTATATGCTTCCAGGAAAGTGCAGCTGCTCTACTCCCACCCTGCCTGGTCAATAGCACCCTCCACATGGAGCTCACCTTCTTAGTCATTAGAGAAATGCAAATCAAAACTGCAATGAGATACTATCTCACACCAGACAGAATGGCTGTTGTTAAAAAGTCAGAAGATAACAGATGTTGGCAACGTTGTGTTAAAAAATGGAATGTTTACATGCTGCTAGTGGGAATGCAAATTAGTGCAGCCATTGGGAAAGCAGCTTTGATGATTTCACAAAGAACTTAAAATAGAGCTACTATTTGACTCAGCAACCCCATTACTGGGTATCTACTCAAAGGAATATAAACTCTTTGACCATAAAGACACATGCATGTATACATTCATCACAGCATTACTTGCAATAGCAAAGACATGGGTTCTCAAATTTAAGGGAGAAAGTACACATAATTGAAAGTGATGCTCCACACCTGTGGAAATAGCCCAACACCACCCACATAATAGCAAGCAAAGGCTATTTATTTAGAGCTTGCTACAGCATGCCATGAGCTGCCCGCATTTGGGTTTGACAAAGACTGACAGGCAGGCAGGGGAGTGGGAAAGCTGTATAGTAAAGGGAAGGCCCCAGGTGCACTCTGATTGGAGTTTGTTGGCGTGTGAAGCCAAGGCACTAGCTAGAAGAAGGGCATCTCATGTGATTGATTAGGGAGCGTACTGGGCTTTCTCTTATTGGGCCCAAGTTGGAAGGAGGTAGCTACAGAGAGAGATAGAAACTGTCAGTTATTGACCAAGCCTCTATCTTTCTGGACCAATTGCTGCAGAGGGTATGGGTTAGTTTGCTGGGCTTCTTATGTGGATCGGAATTTATTGTCATCTGACCTGGCATTGTCCACCTGAGTATTCAGCCTCTCCGTTGGTATAAAGGAGATACTGACATGTCACTAACCGTAGCGCTGTGCTGCTCAGTGCAGCAGCCATAAACCCTGCATGCATATCGAGCAATTGAAATGTAGCTGCTCAGAAATGAGATGTGTTATAAGTGCACAATATGCATGAATTTCAAATCTTTTATATAAAAAAGAAAAAAGTCATGAACAGTGTTTTAATATTTAGTATATTTTAAAATGATAATTTGGGGGCTATATTAAATAAAAATATTTTATGAAATCAATTTCACTTCTTTCCTTTTATTTTTGTTAATGTGGCCAGTAGAAAATTTTAAGATTTACATGTAGGTCACCTTTCTGGCTTACACTTTATCCTGGTTGGATAGTGCTGGAATAGAGGATTGATATATTGCAGTCTCAAGGATGAGGGTGGTGTTTTTCCTGGGAAATTCTTTACAAATCTTCACATAATAGAAATACATTTTTTGTGTAAGAGCAGAGCATCTTATAATGAGAAGGTACTTTTGGGGGTCCAAAAACTGACGATAAAAGACTTAACTGTTCAAAATACTATTACTTAAACATTTCATAGGTTTGACTAAACATTATCTTTGGGGAAAGCCCGTAATTTGGTTAGGAAATCTTTTAGTGTACCTTGTGTTATACAAATAGTCAAATAATAGAAGAGAGGGGCTGAATGGAGGAATCCCTTACTCTACCCAGCATTAGAAACTGAAGGGTTGCTTTTCTGAATTGATGAGATTATTGTGGTGTTAAGATTGTTCTTTTTTCTCGAGAAAAGAGCTATGGGACAAAAACAGGAAGAGGAGGCTGAGACTCAGGGAAGAGTTTCTGAGGACAGGACGAGGGTGGCCCAGCAGCATAGCGTAGCAGGGAGCTGGGAGCTGAGGAGGAAGCTGGCTCTAGGGGACCCCTTACAGTGGGACTTGAAGAGAAGCGACAATTGACAACCAATGTTAAGCTCTTCTCCCTTCCTGCCTTATAATTCATTGTTTATATTCTCAAATTAGGAAAGGCAGGCATTGGGATTGGGATTGGCACTTCCTTGGGGAATGAAAGAAGAACTGCATCCACATCTGGAGGGGTTGCAGTACATTTATTAAATCCTCCAATTCCAGCTCCTTTGTAGCGCTGTTTGTCTCAATACAAGCATTTAAAAGAAGACACCCAATTTTAATACCTTTAGACTAGCCACTGTTGTCTTCCCTGAATCTTTCTCTATTGGCTCAAGAATGCAAAACTGAAGCAAGTCTCAAAGGGTTCATACTGTTGAAAGGTTCGCTGTAGATTAAAAATAGCACTGTAGTTTATCTTTGGCTCCTGGGGTATTGGTTTACTTTTCTCACAGAAACAGGCTTTAATTACAGAGCAAACAATAAACTGGACTTGATTGTTCCCCAGAAAGACTGACATTTCAGTCTCTCCCACAAAATACTTATTGATGTTGATGTAAGAGAAAGAGAAGAGTCAGAGTACAAAAGAGCTTTGTGTTGCCAGCAGTTGGGGAGGCATCGTTTGTCTTCACAACTTAGCAGTTTTGATATGGAAGTCAACATAAGATAAAAACTATAAAGCACAACATTGTCATTTTCACAATCTTTCTTTGTGACTGTACTTCAGGAAACACCCACAATAAGACAATTGATGTTTTTGAGCTGCTGGAGAAAAAAGGAAAACAAAGAAAACAGCCAACAAAACTGACCACATTTCAAATTCATACTTAGGAAAATATATTCTTTACACTAATTATAGCTGCATTTTCCACAGATGTTGAAACACAGATGATGATTTTACATTGAAATGGGAGAGAAAACCCCTCATTCCAAATAATTGGTGACACATAAACCCCTCTTCCAATGCAGTTAGGGATTAATTAAAATGTATGTGTTGTAGTACATATCAAAAAAAGAGAATATCCTGAGTGTTCAGGGCTAAAGAGACAGATATTCTTTTCCCATCCGTAATATTTCCTTAAAGAAATATTCCTTGCAAGTAGGTAAACATCTGCTATTAGCTAGATAAAGAAGGTAGACAGCAAAGGCTACTGTGTAAACAGAAAGAGATCCGTCTGAAAATAATTCTTATGTACACAGATAAAGGGATCATGTGAGGGGCGACCATCAGAGGGTCCATACAAACATAGAGATTTTCATGGAGACATATACCTGGCTAGAAATATTTTCTGATTTTGGTAACAATTGCCAGCCTCTCAGCTGACTGGCTGGAGGAGATCTTACCTTCTCTATTGTCATAGCAAGCCCAAAAAGACAGAGTGTGTATGCAGCGGAGTGGGGGTAGGGGGCGAAGTTTTCATTAATTCTAAAGAATTCAAAAGCAGACACTTAAAAAAAATTCACAAAATGAAAGAAAAAATGAAATCAAACATGATATTTAAGAAAATAAAAAGGCAATGTGAAAAATCTCTAAAATCCGCATTGTTTCTTAGCATTCCTTAAGAGAGTGTGATGTTGGTAGGAAGATATGTGGACTCCAAAACAAGAATTCACTCCCAGTCAGCTTAAAGCTAGCTCTTGGCACCCTCAAATCCTCATCGCTCTCAAGTGTGCAGAAGGAATGCTTTAAATAACTCATGAAAATGGCAAAGTAGAATTTCAGATTTCAAAACATTTCTGAGTGAAGCAACCCAAAGGAACAGCATCACAATCATTCTCTGGGAGCATTTCCCCCCAGCTCTGTGGCAGTGTGCTAACATATGACACAAAGCAAATGAAACCTAGGTACTCCTGCTTTTTGAGACTGCATGAACAGTTACTTCCTTTTTAAACTGTGGCACTAAGTAAAATGTCCTTTCGTGGATGGACTGATAAAGTAAAACTCTGAAGATTAATAAAATCATTTCATAAGTAAGAGGACAGTTAGTGATGTTTTCAAGATATCCAATGTGGAGACCCATTTCAATGATAAATTCCTATAGGAAATTTAGTACTGCTAGAATTTATGTCCAACTAGTTTATTGAATGATATTGCAGTTATTAATCATGAGCATAAGAGATATTATTTATTTAATAGTAGGCTAATGAGATAAAACATAAATTGTTGAGACAATGAGACCATTGCTTTAGTGTACATTGAGCAAATGGCTACAATTAACAGTGATATTGATTACGCAACTTTCTCAGGTCAACTGACCTCAGAATACACAACCTCCACATTCTGTGTATCATTACCATAGAATTGGTTGGATCAATCTTACAAGTGGAAAATCCACCAACAAGTGGAAAATCCACCAGGGAAAGATAGAATTATCATTCTGGGGAGGTAATGTGGATTCCCACTTTTTGGAATAGTGCCATGGGTCTGAATTCACAGATGCTGCGGTCCTTTTATGATTACTCAACTCCCTAGGTTACAGTGGCTCAAATTCTGCCACTGGCATTTTAACCTGTGCCCCAACTGTTTTATTTGTCATATTGCCACCTGTGCACTCAGACCAAAATGGAGGGGATGGCTGGAAGCCATAATATTGGTGGCACAGGTCAAAAAAGTCACGAAATTCCATTGGGCTGCCAGTGGGAAGGGTCTATGTCTGCACTCATTTCAACATAATAACTTTCTTTTCATTAAAAGAATTATGATAATGATGCCCCTAGAATAAATGACCTCCTACCATAGACTTGCTTCTCCTGCCAGTCACTATCGTGGCCCACAGAAATATGATCTCTAATTTGTAAGAAGCATTAACCACCTGAGAAGGCACATATGCTTCAATTCCTTGAACTTTGTATAATTTAAGTCCATGACCTAAGAAATACAATATAGATGCTTAGAAGAGATGCCTGCTCAGAACAAACAATATCTCTCCTCTTCAACATTAATTTGTCATCATTTATTTATGATATATGGCAGAGAGGGGAAAATACAAAGGAACATCAGATCAGGAAGATCTTAATTCAACTTGTATAATGGTCATGAAAAGGTCTTATATCTGGAATCTTAGATGTGAGGCTTTGGAAATGATAAGCTTTTAATAAGAGAAAGCATCTTAGAATCTGATCACAATATGAAAGTGTTTATAGTTTCTCATGTGAGACTAGCAAAATCAGCTCAGTTGCAACAGTTATAATAGGAGTAAACTAATTGCAATGCATTCTCGATGTTATCTTAGGTGTCTGTACAAAAATCCACCAACAAAGAATGTTTTAGTGGCAATAAATGTACTGACTGTTAGTTGTTGAAGGTTTTTTTTTTCCCCCAGAAAAAAATAGAAAGGTCTTTTTTTTAAGTTGCAATTTTATTATGGTCCTCCATCATTTTGGATGGTCTTGATCAAGTTACTTTACCTCATTGGACATCACCTTCCATATCTATAAAGCAAAGGAAATGGTCCAGTTGATCTCTGACTTTCCTTCTAGCACTAAGAACCTGATCCCAATACATTCCCAAATGCCAGTACAATATCACAGGACAAAGTAAATGACAAAGCATGCTTAAGATATTGAAACAATACTAATGTTTTATCTCCTTCTAACTTGTCTGTCAATGAACACATGACATTCTGTGTAACATAGTTAGCTATTAATTGCTACTTTACATGACAGAAGTGGACTCTTCTAATGATATATTTGAAGAAGAGTATCTATAGTTGGTAAGAATGGACCTTGGTAGAGGTACGTATTCTTTGTCAGACGTAAGTATGAAATCTATGTTTTGGGGAAGTTGGTAGTCTATGAACTGATTCTGCATTCCTAAACAAAACCAAAAGATGCTCTTGTTTCAATGGCACTTATCCTGAATTAAGACTCAGATTACTCTGTATTTGAAATATTTATCAAATATTGACTAAATATAAAATTTTGATGAGAATATGCAAAGATATCAGCAGAGCCTAATTTCTATTTCATTGCATGAATTCATCTTTTTGTTGAAATGTTGTGAAGGTTTTGAATTGTCTCTACCTTCTGCAGCATGTGTTCACGGGGACAGAAAGGATACCAGGCCTATCCATCTCCTACAAAACTGAGAAACATCAAAGACAAAATGATGCCTGCTAAGGTTTTACTGGTAGAGGACTGAGACAACCAGTTTGTGCTTGTTAAAAGGAAATAAGTCTAGTCTAACTTTTTGAGGCATAAACTGGCTAGAATAAATAGCTAGGTTTCTGGGAGCTGGAAGCAGAATTGCATTTGCAAAGTGTGTACTAGAAAAGGAAATACATACATTTTAAATTACACTTTTAATGACCATTTCTGCTCATCTTTATAACCCCACATGCCATGAACTTGAGCAAATGAGGATTGAGATTTCAACCTTAATCAAGCCCTAAATATTGGCAAAACTCTTCTTGGATTCATGGCAGGTCTTTTTGTCTGTTTCTAAAAAGAAAAGAAAAGAAAAGCAGCCTATTAGTGTGCTCTAGAAGAATAAATCAGGGTCTGATTACATAGTTTCGTTAGCAAATTAATTCATGAATTTTCCAACATTTTTAAAAGCGTTCGTGTTGAAGTGCTGAACTCCTGCCCCTGGTGAAACTTTCAGAGCCCTTTTGAGACACACAGATACAGAGAGAAAATATGTAAAGTAATGAGAAGCATTTTCATGATATTTAGCGGTATTTGTTTGCTCCTCAGAATTCTATTAATTTAAGAGAATGACTTGCAACTGTTACTACATTAAGAATCTTGGCAAGCACCAGAGTATAATTATTTCTGCTATAGCACTGACATACACAAAAGAAAGGAAGGCATTCATGGACTGTGTATACGTATTTATGGCTCTTCTTATTTATATTATTGTGATTTAGTTTCCAGAAATTTCCCTCCATTCTTCCTCTACACTTAAGAAGGAAGTATACACAAATGGCACTGCATTTCTGACAATTGGTATTCCACTGAAAAGCTAGACCTAAATTGGATAGCTGATTCCTAGGAAAGCTGTTAATAAATTCTTAGCATCTGCCTATGGATATTTTTGATAGTATTCACCAATGTTTGCTTGAAACTAAACAGGACAATTCTTTATTGTATGAAATTGTCCTGAGCATTTTAGGATGCTTCTCATTCCTCACCCCTCTTCCCTTGAATCCCTAAATGTGAGTAGTCATTGTAACTACCCAATATACCCCATTTCCTAGCTTTTCCTGTAGACCTCTATTTGAAGATGACTGCAAATAGATCAAACTTCAAGAATGATATTGAGGTTATCATGGGGTATTCTGGGGGAGGACAGCTATACTAAGCTTTCTCTTATGATTAATACATAATATTAATCACAAGAGAAATCAGAAAGCTTAATACATAAGCTTTCTCTTATAATTTTTCTACTAATTAATGTAGAATGTGAAAAATTCAAAATGCCTCCTCTTCCTAGGGTTTTCAGCAATATGACTTATATTGTTAAAAATAATTGTTCATTGTGTGCTAGGTTGTGACAAAGTTAAAGAAAAATTAAATAATAGCATTCTCTTTATTGGCTATCAGATGAATTACCTCACTCTCCTATCTCCAAAAGGCCTTCCTAGGAAGGGCCAGATGAAAGAGTTATTTCCAGAACATCTGTTCATCAGGACACATATATGTGTTGTCCTGAGGACCAAGAGAAGCTTCTACGATGACACTGCTTTGCAAGGTAGTTTTGGAAACAGTCAGCAAGACAGAAAGTAACTGAAGAAGTGAGGTGTATTAGACTTTTCTCACACTGTTATAAAAAACACTACCTGAGACCAGGTAATTTATGAATAAAAGAGGTTTAATTGACTCACATTTCTGTAGGCTATACAAGAGGAATGGCTGGGGAAGCCTCAGGAAACTTAAGTCATGACAGAAGGCAAAGGGAAAGACAGCAAATCTTTAAATGGCAGCAGGAGAAAGAGTGTGTGAAAGGGGAAGTGCTTCACACTTTCAAACAACCAGATCTCGTGAGAACTCACCTATTACCATGAGAATAGCAAGGCGGAAATCTGCCCCCATGATCCAATCACCTCCCATCCATATCCCTCCCCCAATCCTGGGGATTACCATTCAATGTGAGATTTGGGCGGGCACACAGAGCCAGACCATATCATGGGGACACACAGAGACAGGGATCAGAGTTAAAGCTTCCTTACCTGCCTAACTCTGTAAACTGAATTGACAATTATCAAAAGATTAGGGTTTGCAATAAAGCTGGGAATTTAATAATAATATACTAATATCAGAAAATGTACAAATATACATAGACAGCTATACTTTGGTTATATAAAACATTGCTTTCTAAACTTAATCACACTGTCCCAATCCCTTCTTTTCTCATTCTTTATTTTTACTTTGAGATATAATGTTTTCTCTGTTGCCTAGACTGGAGCGCAGTAGCATGTTCATGGCTCACTGCAGCCTTGACCTCCAGGGATTAAGAGTTTCTCTCACTACAGCTTCCAGAGTAGCTGGGACTAGAGGCATATAATACCAAGCTTGGCTACTTTTTTTTTCTTTCAGATGGAGTATCATTTTGTCATCCAGGCTGGAGTACAGTGGTGTGATCTTGGCTCACTACAACATCTACTTCCTGGATTCAAGTGATTCTCTTGCCCCAGCCTTTCAAGTAGCTGGAGCTACAGGTGCTCACCTCCATGACTGGCTAAATTTTGTATTTTTAGTAGAGGCAGGGATTCACCATGTTGGCCAGGCTGGTCTCGAACTCCTCACCTCAGGTGATCTGTCTGCCTCAGTCTCCCAAAGTTGCTGGGATTACAGGCGTGCGCCACTGCACCCAGCCAGTTGGTTACTTTGTAATTTTTTATTTTTTAAGAGACAGAATCTCCCTATGTTGTCCAGGCTGGTCTTGAACTCCAGGGATTAAGCAGTGCTCTCCATCTCAGCCTCCCAAAATGCTGGAATTACAAGCATGAGCCAGCACACCTGGCATATTCTCATTCTTTCTTCTTCCCTCCATACCTCACTCTGCAGTTTTCCCTCCCCTCTGAGGGCTTCCGATTCTGTTTCCCCTTTGGGATTGCTTCAGTGATCTCCAGCCCCAGCTCTGATTCCCTTCTGAGTCATAAATTTCTTAGGTGTTTTTCCATGAATCCTGTAATTCTAACCGTCTGTTCTCTCTTATTTTTTTTGCCTTCTTGCACTCTCTCTCTCTTTCACTATTCTTGTATGTTGTTTAAATTGTCTAGGTTTTTGTAATTTGCAAAGCAGCTTCGCATGTACTCTGACATTTAATCTTCATTCCCCAGTGAGTTGGTCATAATGATCACTTTTATTTAATAAGCAGAAAAATAGAGGTCTAGGGAAGCTAATGTGATTTTACCAACATCGTTCATCATTAATAGCAGAGCAGGATTTAAATTCAGAAATTTTGACTTTTAGTTATATTTCATTGCCTGGAAGTTAAATAATGAATTTTTTTCTTTCTATGTTTTCCCACAACTTTTTCAAATTTTGGAAAAAAATTTGAAAGAAAAAATGTGACTCAGTCTCTTACCTTGATATGACACACTACATAAAGACAGCTGGATGAAAAATTTAACAGCATTTACATGGTTACAATAAACTCAATCATCTTGAATGCCAAAATGAGGTCAGTTCTCTCACTTTGAACCTAATACTCATAAAAGAGCAGAGTTGCGAAGACTGTAAAATCATCATCATCTAGCTGGCTGTACATCTCAGAGATGAGGAAACTTGTGGCAGAGACAATACTATAAATTCACTAACATATTTTACACTTTCCTTGGAAAAGCAAAAAGAGTTGCTAGTCCCCCTTGAACATATCTGCTACTGAGTTCTATCAAATGGAATGGGCAGAAATGGGGCATATCACTTCCAAGCTTAACCTTAGAAGGTATTATACAATCTCTCTCTCTTTCAATCTCTCTCTCTCTCTCAGAAGTCTGCTCAGCTAGAAGGGAAGTACTTGTTTGCAAGAAAAAGTTGCTTGGAGGGGCATTGGACTTTATGGGAGTGAGAAACTATTTTTATTTTTTTTATTTAGAGACAGGAGATAGGGGTCTTGTTTCTTTGCCCAAACTGGGGTGCAGTGACATAATCATGGCTCATTGCAGCTTCAAACTCTCAGGCTCGAGGCATTCTCCCACCTCAGCCTCACAACTTGCTGGGACTAGAGACATATACCACCTTGTCTGACTTGAGAAGTCAGGTATTATTGTATTAAATCTTGGACATTCTGGGGGATTATTTGTCACCACAGCATAGACTAGCCTATCTTGATGGATAAATAAGCTGAAGTTCGTAGCTACTTAGTAGCTTGCTTAGATTTATTCAGGGAGTAAACTGTTTGCTGCTGGTGCCCCCAGTCAAATCATTTTTACAAATACTCATGTTTGTTAACATAGACCCAGGCCTATAAATACTATTTTCATTGATCTAAATACAGATGAACTCACTTCAGTCTGTGTTTTCAGAGATCCACTGCTACATACATATGTATGTTAGTACACAGGAAAAGGCCTAGAAATAGTGGTGGGGAGAGTTAAGGGATGGAGCTGAGGGGAGGAGGTCAGGGGGAGAGGGCAGTGCTTTAACATTACCGACTGTATTATTTAAATATTTTTACAATGACAATGTATTCATGTACTACTTTTAATATTTAAAATAGAAAGAAAAGAAGGAAGGGAGGGAGGGAAGGAAGGAAGGAAAGGGAAAGGGAAAGGGAAAGGGAAAGGGAAAGGGAAGGGAAGGGAAGAAGGAAGGAAGGAAGGAAGGAAGGAAGGAGGGAGGGAGGGAGGAAAGTCGATCCTGGGTCAGCATAATCACTCCTGCAACTGCTGTGCTCAGTCTTTCAACACCCATTGAAATCCTGTCCACCCTTTAAGGCTCACTCCAATGCTGTCCCTTCCCTTGCTGCTTTTCCTGAACCTTTCCAGAAGAAATGATATTTCCCTCTTCTAAACCCCTGCAGAACTCAGCGACTGCTTATGGAGGCACTGCCTTTGTCTCTGTCTTGTGTTCAGTTATATGGACACACATTCTATTTTCCTTATTAGATAGAACTTTTCTGAAAAGTAGAGACGATATTGCTCTTCGTCAGAAAAATTGCACTGAAATAAACATCGAGATTTCTAGAATGGCAAAGTAATTAGCTTGGCAAATCTCCCTGAAAAGTGGGGATAAAACTGCAAAAGAGTATTTAAAAACAGCCATTTTAGGACTCTAGGCATACAATGAATTGAGATGCATTTATTCAAGAAAAGGTACTGAATCCCAGGTGAAAACAGTGGGAGTCTGTGATGTTCTAACCTGGGTTACTCCATCCCTCAATTACACCACCTTCAGCTTTATGGCCTTGGAAGTTTCACCATAACTGGGAAATCCATAAAAGCCAACAACTTCCCAGCCAGAGGATGCTCACTTCACTTAGAGGTGAGCACAGAAAAAAGTCTAGGATCCCAAAACAACCCAAGGGCCTATTGATAGCTGAATAGATCAACACATGGCAGTATGTCCATATAATGGAATAGTACTCAGCAATGAAAAAGAATAACTTATTGCCATATGTAGCAACATGAATATGCCTCAGAATAATTAAGTGACCAAAGCTAAACAAAAAATGTATGCATACTGTATAATTTCATTTACATGAAATTCTAGGAAATGAAAACTAGGCTACAGTGACAAGAATTCAGTGGGGATGGGGTAGTCAGGATGAGGGAAGAACTCCAAGGGTATGAGAAAACTTTGGGGGAGTAAGGAATACATTCACTATCTTGTAGTGATTGTTTCACAGATGTACACATTTGTCAAATCTTTAAAAATTATACACTTGAAATAAGTGCAATGTATTATATGTCAATCATAACTTAATCAAGGTGTCTTTAAAATTCTTCGCCTTGAAAATTGCTAAGTTGATTCTCCCAGAAATCTCTCTCATGTGTGCCCTGTGGCTTTATTTACCCTTTGGTACAAAGCTTTACCCTCCCAAGGGTACATAAATGCTATAAGGAGCGTATGTTTAGAGGAAACAGAATAACTGCACTTAAGAAAAAGTGATTCCATAATTTACAAATGTAAATAAGGAATGATAGAACTGGAATTCAATCATCTAGTCTAGAATTTCTAGTTCCTTGAAACTCAAGAGAAAGGTCCTGGTTAAGGTTAACTGGTAGCAAAGTAGACTTGAAGACTTGCTTCTTTGTTGTAAAATACTGGAAAATGCAGAAACTGAATATTCACTTTGCTGACTTCATCACTCACTTTGGACATTTCTATTTAGAAGAACTGCCTGAGAACCACACTAAAAACACCAAGTCTTTTTAAACATTCCTTGACTTCAACAAATGCAAGCAATGTCAAACCTGTATTTTAAGATGTTATCTATTTAAACATTTTTCCCCTTTTTATTGTGATTGTTTTCATATAGTTTAAATTATTGCAGGAGGTTCTTTGAATCTCTGACAGCCCAAACCAGCTGTGTTTGCTGGTGAGGGTGGAGATGGAAACAATATTTACTAGCAAAATCAAAATCAGACTTTGGAGGGGAAAAATCAATTGGCAGCAATGGAAGGAAGAACATTCGCCATTCTAAAACAGCTTTTGAATTCCAACACTGCTTTTATCCTTGGCCTAAGACATCCAGATCCAAACTACAAGAGAGGAGGGGCCACTTCATGTAAATTTATTATGGATGGCAACCAGGAGTCCCAGGGCAGAATGCCTTTCCTTGCTCTGAAATTGAAGCATCACTGATGGTCCTGTCTCCCTGGCACAGTGGGAAGAATATAGGCACTGAAGTCAGATAAAACTGAATTCACTTCTTGAATTCCACACTTGTGGATAATTTTCTCTCTATTCAATGGTTTCTTCACCTGTAAAATAGAGGTGATAATGTCTACTTTATAGTGGGATTGTTACAAATTTGGAAATAATATACCTCAATTCCATTTTACAGTGCCAGACACATACAAGTGACATATGGACACTCCCTAAATGATAACTGTTATTATTTATTATTTTAAGACTTAGCACATAACAGTGAAAAGCGACACACTGCTGGGTGGAGGAGGAATGTACGTCCTGCACTTGGCAATTCTCTTCAGTCACGCCAGGGCTCCTGATATTTGCCCCTCAGCTTTCAGCTGTTTCCTTCTGCTATACCTGATGGAGTATAAGAAAATTTCTCTGCAGGTTTTTGCAGAGGCAGCCAGCACTTAGGTTGTGAATCTTTCCTTGAGTTGGGTGAGACGTGATTTTTTTTTTCACTTTCATGCTCAGAAGGACGTGCTGCTCTCTCTAATGCAGAGCAGAATTTCACTGACTTTGAGAGCTTGATGAAGTCCGTTAATTGTTTTTTTCTTTCATAAATGAACAATGTATTTTGCGCGGATGTAATGACTCCTTCAATTGTGCTTCCATCGACCTTTGTGAATGTTTTTGACATAGTCCTTATCACAGCGCAATGTGGGTGTTACTTATGCTGCTACTAGCACACTCAGAGCTCAGCTTTGAGTCTCTCAGGGACAGGGCGTATCTTCTTTTGCGTGTCTACGGCACATGGCACAGTGTCTGCAGGTGGATAGAACTCTATAAATATTCGTGGAGTTGAGTATCAGGAATCTCAACTATTCATGATCAAATCAGCTTACTTCTCCTGTAGAAATGAGAAGCATCTACAGTTTCTGGGGGCTACATGACAAGCACAGTGCTCTGATGGCTGCCTCCAGTTAACTGGAGCAGATCTAAAAGTTGGACAGCAACTTCTTATAGAGTAGAAATGTATACTTGAAGGAGTGTATCTACCTCTTATAAGAAGGATATGCAAAGATGTGTTAGGATCACAGTTGGCAATGACTGAATACTATACGGTAAAATAATATGTTGGACTTGCTGGATGGGAGAGGGGATGTAAGTGGGAACAAATCTTCTGAAGTTTGAGAAAACAGATGAATTGGCAATAATGTTTAGTCTGTCACATATAAAATACATACTGTTCTCAAATAGAACCAGGCTGTGTTAATACATGACTTTATAAAGCATGCATTTTGATTATTTAGCAACCCATCTGAGGATCTTACAAAAATCAATTTTGTGTATTTTTATGAGGCATGTCTTCTTAAGTGTTCCTTTCAGCTCAAAACTTTATAAAAGAAAAGAAATTTAACTAAGAAGGCCTGAATCTACCCACTGGGATGCTCTATTTATTAATAAAAAACAGTTAACTTCAGTATAATTTAGGCAGAAGTCTGAGTTTGTTAGTTGTAGGGGGATAAAGGGATATTATCCTACTAATAACTGCTACTAACTGTACCCAGTCAAAGCCTTCTTTCCAGCTGATGGAAGATTCCCTTAATAATCCTCATCCAATTCTATTTCCTTTTTCATCTCTTTCAATTAGTAGAACAGCTTCGTTTTGGTTTGTTAAGACTCTCTCTTGTTCATTTTCACATGCAGTTTAAAGACGTTTTTCTTTCTCTCCCCATCTTCTCTTACCCGCAGTCAGCACAGGCCAAATGCATGCATCTGGTGTCGTGGTGGGTGAGTGAGGTGTTGGGCTTACCCTCACCTCTCACCTCTCCACTCACCCCCACCTCTCTCTCCCCTGCCTAGGACACAGCCACAGAATGAGAGAATTGAGAGATAGCTTCCTTTAACACGACTACAAATCTCAGATGCTATTGCAAAGCTATTCCATTACTATAAAGCTTAAATAACCTAAAAATTACCCTGGCGCCCCTGTAGCTATGGTACCTGGGTGGCCTAATTGTGGCTAATGAGAAATAAGCAAAAGCTTGTTATGTGTATTCTGAGAATACTTTTATGTTCCTGATATAAGTAATACACTTGACTGTTCCCTCTTATCCCCAGACTTCCTTCTTTCAATGTGCACCTGAGGCCTGGGGTTGAGACAGCCACCCTAGAGAAAGGCTGAGAGAATTTCAGATATGGAAATTTGAGATATGGAACCAAGGGCAATGGCAACTTCCCATCAGGCATCTTGCTGTATGAGAAAAATCTTTATTTGCTAAGGCCTCTGAGAAGTAGACTTTGTATTACTTGCAGACAAAAGCGTTTCTAACTGATATACTGCCCCTAAATATGTATTGCTTGTCTCTGTGATTGGCCATAGCCTGATCCACTTGTCATCCATGAACTTTGTATAGAAAGAGTGGCTGTGGCCGATTAATTGCCAGTCAGCCCTGCAATGAATTGCCATAGTCCTAACAGTGTTCCTGAGGATGGGTAGCTCCATGAAAAGCTGGTTTGCATCTGCTAGATAATCCCCAGCCGGCAGCCTCTTGCCTGCTTCCTCTATTCTCCATGTCTCTGCCATTCTCTATGGCACTTCCTCATCACATGCACCTTCAGCAACTTTCTAGCCTTAGAGCCTGCAAGCGCTGGTGAATCCCATCTTCTGTACCTCTGGAGCAGCAGGTACTTTAAAGGCCCAACCGTGGCCCTTTTCACATGTAGCCGTCCACCCTACACCATCTCTCTTGAATGCTGATGGAAACCTGACTATAAGCAAGTTCCAGACAGACAGACTGCTAGATAAACATCAATCCTTCCACATCTGTGGGAGTGATTATCTTGGAGCCTTCCTTTCCCCTTCCCTGACCCCCTCACTTCGCCCCTTTGCCCAGGGAACTTAGGAAAAGGAATATCTTTTGTTTGTTAACAATGTACTACCCTCTCCCTATCCAAAGGGGACTTCTGCACCCTTCTCTCCACCTACATCTTATATCTACCAGAGTCAAATGAAGGCAGGCTTGAGGGGTGGTAACATCAGCAGTTTTGCTGAACTAGCATTGCCCTTGGGGTGGTCAAGGGAAGACAGCAGGGACAGCCCTATGAAAGGGAAAGTCTCCAAGCTAATTTGTAATGTTCACAATTTAGTGGTTTTTGTTTTCAGTGGTGCTATTTGGTCTCCGATTCTGACAGTACTTAATACTATCCAGAGCATTCACAGGATAACACGTATGTTTGTGTCCATGGACCCTGTATACTTCTCTGCTTCCACCTCCAACACCACTCCATACTGCACGTTATTTCTCATGTCAACAACGAGAATTGCAATATTAAAATTCTCATTCTATTTGTCTTCAGTTGCTTGCAGTTCAGTTTTGGCACATATAGAGTTCATGCTTCATGCAGACAGCATAATGATTAATTATCTGTGTATCTATTGCTCTGCTTCTGCCAGCTGTATCATGAACCTACAAAATGCTGCGCCATTGCAAACGCTCTGCTAACACCTGCTGTGAGAAGTCTTCTATAGTGAGTTGGCTGCAGCCTCAGTACCAAGGGTCTTTATAGACCTTGTCTTCAGCCACTCAAAGAACATATTTCAGAGTCCTCCAGGATCCACACAGCCTGGAGGACTCTTAACATTAAGTACTTTCTCGATTTTTTTTTTAGTTCATTTATTTTCTTTGCGGCCCCACCCCTACCCTACCACAAACATGCTTTGCTCCCATGGCAGCTGTAGGGTAAGGGTTAAAGCGTTCCTTTTTCAGCCTTGCTGAGGTTCTCTGGGCAACAATTTCAGGCTACTTCTGTTTCTCTCACTTATCCTAGCCAATCCTTTCACTGATAAACTAGTCAGACAGCAAGCAGAAGAATTTAGACAACAGCAAAAATCAGAAAGCCTTTTTCTTTTCATTAGAAAAGAGAAAAATTGGATGATTCAGTTCAGATTGAAGTTGAGTGTTTGAGTCATTCCAATAACTTGGAAAGTACTCTTTTCCAACCTTTACTGTTTTCAAACTGCTTATAAAGGGTTGTCTAGGCACAATATTGGAGGAATGTTTACTCCCCACCAGGAGATTACAATTTATTGAGTATTCAAAAAGATTAACCATGACATTCAGAAATTCTAGTCCTCAATATAAATATGTTTAATATTCTTCAATAGGAAATCTAAGGAAAGTAGCAGAAACTGCTAGTGAATTTAGAAAAGCTTTTATTTGTTCTGTTATGTAAAATAAGTACTGATTATAATTTCTAAATCTTATCCAGGACATTCAGCTATCTGCTTAGATGACAATGATGAGGAAATGTTTGTCTCATGTTCAAGATGCTGGATTTGATACGTTAGTCACAATGGGATAGTGATTTTTATTATTTTATTCTTCCTTGTAGCAGGATAAATAATTGCTTGCTAATCTTTATTTTCTCTGTTTGAGGTCTTTGATAAAAATTATTTTTAGATAGATTCCACTTATATTATTTTATTTATTTATTTTTGAGATGAGTTTCGCTTTTGTCACCCAGGCTGGAGTGCGTTGGCGCCATCTCAACTCACTGCAACCTCCGCCTCCCAGGTTTAAGCGGCTCACTGCAGTCTTGGCCTCCCAGGTTCAAGTGATTCAGGCTCCACCCCCCAGGTTTAGCCTCCTGAGTAGCTGGGATTACAGGCACCTGCTACCATGCCCTGCTAATTTTTTGTCTTTTTAGTAGAGTCGGGGTTTCACCATGTTGGCCAGTCTCAAACGCCTGACCTCAGGTGATCCACCCACCTCGGCCTCCCAAAGTGCTGGAAGTACAGGCATGCGCCCCCGTGCCCTGCCTCCACTTGTGTTATTAACAGACTTTGTGGGAGTGCGAGTTTCTACCCAAGCTTTAGCTGCAAACACATAAAAAGGACAAGAGTCCTGAGGTTTGCTGACAACCAAACCAATGACAAAGCAAGTGTTTTTGGTGTCATACATACATTGTGGTTTGTAAATCATAATGGCTTTCCAAATTTGTGTTTTGGTTAGTTCATTCTTAGCAGAGGGAATGTGTAACTCAATGAATTCTGGGCTATTTATCATGCGACTCCTGTAGTCTTTGCCTACCTTTTTTTCTGCAGTCCGCAATCTTATTCTAATCCATTTATTTCTTCCCTTATGGGTTTTAGCCTCATTACTCTGAGAGGGGGGTGATATTCTCAGTGTTTCCAGTTTTTTCTTCAGGTCATGTAAGGTACTAGGAAAGCACTCTACTCAAATCTTTAAAGGGGACCTCAGATGTGGGAGGTGATGCTTAATGAGAAGATTGGATCCCACCAACGTGAGTTTTGATTTCTTCATTGTTTTTCCTAAATCAGATGATGATTGGAGTAATAGATTTGTAAATGTTCTGTGTCATTTCTCCAATTTGTATACATAGAAGATAAAAAAAAAAAAAGAAAAACACTTGATGAGGCAACCACAATGCAAGTGTCTAAGAAGAAACTGCAGTTGAACATAAAAGATTAGAAGATTTAATCTTTCCTGACAACCCAGAGAAGCAAAATAATTGAAACTGCCTCCTGCTTAGCTCATCCACTTTCCCTATCTGCTTTCCACTGTCTTGGCTTAGCCTTGACTTGGCCAATGACTGTTTTCTAAGGTGAATACTGAAGAATCGGGTCTACAGCACTAATTGTTCAGTAAGGCCACTAATACATTCTGACACATTTAACTATTTAAAACTAAGAGTATTTACAAAACCACCCAAAAAATCCAGTAGAGGTTAATGAGATGAGGTTTTTAAAGTGTGTTATATGTTATATTGCCTGGAAGAAAGATGTCTGGGGAAAGCTCTTCATGTTTTACTGCTTTGACTTTGCCTTCTTTCCATTTTAACTTGCTCCTACCTGATAAATATCAGCAATTCTCTGCTCATGCCTTCTGTTTTAGCACTCCTTTGGGAGACCAGCAAAGCAGCTGTGTAATGGAACAAAGTCAGGGAGAAACTAATCATGTTCACCTGATAGCTTTCTTCATGTTGGGGGTACCCCCTGGCTTCCCTTTATTTCCCCATCAATTACGCTTGATTAAAATTATAGGAGTCTACTTTCAATGCCTAAGTTATTCGAAAAATTGCTTTCTATTCTGAAGAAAATGCTAGTGATTTTTGACAGGGATTACAATTTAACTGTTGAATAGTCCCCTTAACATTTGGTTGTAAGAAAGTTTTATCTACATGAAAGTCCAGAGAAAGTCATCTCAGACAAAAAGGCAACAGCTGCTGGTGTTTGGTGCTTTGAGGGGTATTCCAAAATCTCACTGCTGATGGACTGTCCTCCCCTACCAATCATCAAGGTGTTTGTAGTTCCACCACTACTTAGTCCTTGTTTTTTTTTTCTGTTTAAATGTCCTTTAAAAGTTTCCAGTTAAAAGGCAACTAATCTTAGAAGGATTGCACATCAAGCTTTTATTATCAAGCACTTTAGCAAGGCTCTGAGGGGTTGAGACCTAACACTGCCATATGAGGCTAGGGGTGAGCTGCAGAGACGTGGTGGGAACTGAATCTTGAAGGTGCCATGCTCAGGCTTTGATATTTCACAGATTTGCTGAGAGCCCATCTAGCTTCTCAGTATCTTCAAACTGTCGGAAATATATACTCGCTCAAAAATATTTCATATGTGAATTCTTTTATTTATTTACTTATTTCAATTTAATTTATTTCTGCAAATACTTGTTAGGTGTATTCATGTGCCAAACTGTATGCCAAGTTCTGGAAAGATACAAAAAGGAAAACAGGTGCCCTGCTCTCAAGAGAAAAGTGACAGCAAGTTATGAGAAGGAGAAAGAATAAGCTGTTTATTCTGTTTGACGGATCAAAAACACACTCACCGAAGTTACATTTGATTTTAGCACTGATTGAGAAGTGGGTAGACAACACAAGAAAGGATGATTCAGGATGAGGCTGGGATATGGAGGTAGAGGATTGGAGGATTACAAGTCTATGGCTCTTGAGATTGTGCCATTGCACTGCAGCCTGGGTGACAGAACAGGACTCCATCTCAAAAAAAAAAAAATTAAAGAAAAAAGGCTATGACTCTTTTGGAAATGCTCTGCTATCTGGTGTGGCTTCAGGTCTGAGTATATGAAAAGATGCGTGGGTGAGATCAGTCTTTCAATCACAAACTGTTGGGAGTCTTCTATGCACAGGGCATTTGACTATGAAATGACACTGTATATAAAGGGTAAGTTACAGAGCAGCACGTGCATGTGAACACACATACACAGAACTATCTTCTTTTCTTAAAATTTTCTATACCACAGCAGGTATTTCTCTTCATCTTTTGAACTTCTAGAAGTAGAGAAGACCAAAAAATGCGTAAGTGGCAAAGGGTACCCCAGAGTGAAATCACATCTGTGGCCTCAATGTGCTCCAGAGAAGCACATAAGAAATAACTGAATGAATAATCTGGAAAACTTTCCTTTCCTCACTGAGCGCGACCTTATAGATGCTCTGGGGAAATGCACATCAAAGTTTATGTTCCTATAAGTCTGAAAACTCTCATTCACTCAGTTAATAAAAATATGTCAGTGGCCTACTAGGTACTAGAAGATAGGCTCAGTGCTCAGGACAGAATGGCTAGAGTCATGAGAGAAACATATATAAACAACAACAACAGTAGTTGACTAAGGGCAATAGTTTCAATGGAAGATACTCTAGAAGCCCAAAATGTGGTTCATTCTAGTTATGAAGGCCAGGAAAGACTTCCTAGAAGAGTCGAGAAGCAAATTAATTTTGAAAGATGATTAAGGCTTTCTCATGGTCAAAAAGAAGGGGGAGACAGTCCACACATGCAAAGGCAGAAGATACAAAACTTATTTGAGGAAATGCAAATAGTTCAGGAGAACTGAACTGATAAGAAGATAGAGTGGTAGGAAAAGAGAAATAAGGCAAAGAGACAAATGGGAGCCAAAAATTGAAGGACCTTATGTGACATGCAAAGGAATTTAAATTTTATTATATGAAAAATGAATTTCATTGGGAGGGGTTATGTATTCATGTGAGTGGAATTAACTTTTAATTATTTTTTAATATTAATTGATAAGAATTTTGTATATTTATGATATAAAACATGACATTTCAAAATGCGTATGCATTGTGAAATGGCTAACTTGACACTAGTTAACGTATATATGAACTCACATACTTAATATTTTTTGTGATGAAAACAGTTAAAATCTACCCTTTTAGCAATTTTCAAGTATAAAATACATTGTTAATAACGATAGTCACTGCATCGTACATAGATCTCTTGAATTTATGTCTCCTATCTAACAGAAATGTTGTGCTTTTTAACCACTATGCCTCCAGTCTACCCTCCCCACCCTTAGCCCCTCATAATCACAATTCTACTTTCTACTTCTATGAGCTTCATTTTTAAAATTCCACATAGAAGTGAAACCATGCAATATTTGTCTTTTTGTGCCTGGCTTATTTCACTTAACAGAATGCCCTCCAGGTTTATCCACATTGCTGAAAATGACAAGGTTTCCTTCTTTTTAAAGTGTGAATAGTTTTCTATAGTGTGTGTGTATACCACATTTTTGTTTTCCATTCATCCAACGATGGACATTTAGATTGATTCCATATCTTGGCAATTGTGAATAATGTTGCAATGAACATGGGAATATGGATATCTCTTTGACATACTGATTTTTGGGGGGATATATACGCAGTAGTGTGATGCTGGATCATGTGGTAGTTCTATTTTTAATTTTTTTTGGCACCTCCATACTGTTTTCCATAATGGTTGTACTAATTTACATTCTTACCAACTCTATGCAAGGGTTCCCTTTTCTCCACATCCTTGACAACACTTACTATTTGTCTTTTGTGTAATAGCCACCTTAACAGTTGTGAGATGATAGCTCATTATGGTTTTGATTTGCATTACATCAATGATTAGTGATGAGAAACTTTTGTTTATCCGTTGGCCATTTTTATGTCTTCTTTTGAAAAATGTTGATTTAGATCCTTTGCTTATTTCTTAACTAGGTTATTTATTTTATTGCTTTTGAGTTGAGTACTTTATATATTTTAGATATAAACCCCTTATCAGATGTGTGATTTGCAAATATTTTTTTCCTATTCCATAGGTTGTCTCATCACTGTATTGATTATTTTCTTTGCTGTGCAGAAACTTTTTAGTTTGATGTAATTCCATTTGTCTATTTTTGCTTTTATTGTTTATGTTTTTGGGGTTGTATCCAAAATATTGTTGCCCAGACCAATGTCGTGAATCTTTTTCTCTATGTTTTCTTCTAGTAGTTTGACAGTTTTAGGTTTTGCATTTAAGTCTTTAATCCATTTTGAGTTGCTTTTTTGAATATGTGATATGAGATAAGGGACCAGGTTCATTCTTCTGCATATGGATATTCCATTTTCTCAGCACCACTTATTCTCATTGCATGTTCTTGGCATCTTTGTAAAAAATCAATTGACTGTAAGTACATGTATTTATTTCTGGGCTCACTATTCTTTTGTATTGGTCTGTGTGTCTGGTTTTATGCCAGTACCACCCTGTTTTGATTATTATAGCTTTGCAGTATATTTTGAAGTCAGGTAGTGTGATGTCTCTAGCTTTGTTCATTTGGCTCAAGATTACTTTGGATATTCGGGGTTTCTTTGTGATTCCATTTGAATTTTAGGATTTTTTTCTAATTCTATGGAAAAAATGTCATAGGAATTTGCATAGGAATTGCGTTGAATCTATAAACTGCTTTGGGGTAGTATGGGCATTTTAACAACATTAATTATTCCAATCCATGAACATGGGACATTTTTCCATTTATTTGGTGTTTTCTACAATTTATTTCATCAGTGTTTTAAGGTTTTCAGTGTAAATCAAAAAAGTGTATCAGATAGTTCATTGTTAGTGCATGGAAATATTACTGATTGTTATATGCTGATTTTATATCTTGCAACTTTACTGAATTTATTATTTAAAAAAAATTTTTTTTGCTAGAGTCTTTAGAGTTTTCTGTAAATGATCATGGGTTTGGCAAACAAAGACTATTTAACTTCTTCCTTTCTTTATTAGATGGCTTTCATTTCTTTTTTGTGACTAATTGCTATGGCTGGGACTTCCAGTGCTATATAAAATAGAAGTGGCAAGAATGGGCACCCTTATCTTGTTCCTCATCAGAATTAACTTTTAGAAAACATTCACTATTAGTCTTGTGGAGGATGTGTTGAAGATACCACTTGAGGGAGATAAGTATAAGTGAGTCCACTGAATGAAAGGAGTGTCAGAGGAATGGATAAAGGGAAAAATTCAAGAAATATTTGAGAGGTTTAATAGAACTCACAGATTAATCAGATGGTGAGGGAATTTGGAAGAATAAAAGAGGTTTGGCATTGATTTCATATGGACACAAACAAGGGGACAACAAACACCAGGGCCTACCTGAGGGTGGAGGTTGGAAAGAGGCCGAGGATCAAAAAATTACCTATCAATTACTATGCCGATTACCTTGGTGATGAAATAATATGTACACCAAACCCCCATGATGCAATTTACCTATATAACAAACCTGCACTTGTATCTCGAACATAAAAGTGAGAAATACATACATATATACATTTTATAGAAATGTAGACATTTAAAATTACATAAAACCTTAAAAAGAGATTTAAAATAACTTTTTTTACTTAAAAAACAGAAGAATCCCCTCTAAATGTATCTCTGAACTTGTATTTTTCCAAAAGAACTAGTGTGTTGTTTTGGGACTTAAATTCTCTATCTCATCTTGAATTCTGCCTTTTAGTCTAGCATTTCTTTACTTTCTCATAAAGAGGTAGGAAAGCTGGGTAATTCTTCAGGACCACAATATGCCCATTTTGGTGATGCCAGCCAGGCTAACTTTATAATAAATATATACAAACTCTGTACATATTTGCAATTAGAGTTACTGAGGAAAACAATCAGAAAATCATTAGATCAGTATTTTTACAAGTTTTGGATAAGCAAGCCAAACACTTACAATAGCAGTCACTGAAGGGACAAGGGGGATGGGTCTAGTCTGCCTACTCAGAGCTAGACTGATGAATGTATGCCTTCTGAGGACAATGACTGCCTATTGGAGTTGCCACAAAGGAGGATGGAAAACTATTGCTGATGAAGCCCAAGCAAAGAAATAGCGGAAGAAACATCTCAGATACTCCCTTTTCCCCACCCCTCATTTCTTGCCAGGCCTCCTTTTGAACTACGTGAGAGTTGTTTGGGGAGCAAACCTGATAAAGGCTTGCAGGGCCCAGCCCTCTACAATATAGAGCTAAGAAGGAGAGGCCAAGGAGTGTGTCTGGGAACAAATAGGTAACTGGCACATGCACATATGTGTTTATTTCCCTTAGGTAAAGCAATACACTGCTCACAAAAATAGACTTGTAGAATTAAATGATCTCAGATACAGAATATTGTTGGGGCACAGAAAATTATTCTCCCAGATATGGTACTTCTATATACTGAATGCCTTGAAAATGGAAAGACTTTGGAAATCAGTTTCAAAATCAAGATCGGCCTTTGACCTTTTCCCACCTCCCTGTCTGTCTATACCAGGAAGGACTCATCTTTGAATTTCCTTACCTAAGAAGGCTTCTTCCCCCCCCAAAAAAACAAACTAACAAAAAATGCAATAGTCTGAGACTCCCTTCCTAAAAATCTCATCAAATAAACAAGAAATATCCACCAGAGAAAGCAAGAGACTGGGAGTCCTCACCATGCATAACTTTTCGTCTGGTCTTCTGAGGGCACCTCCGAGAGGCTACGTGGGGAACTATCTACATAATAAGCCAGGAGAATTATTTGCTAGCCATTATCTGAACATTGGGCCTATTCATTCCTTCAGGTCCCTTTCCCATATGAAAGGCATTTAAGCCTCAACCCTCTGGCCCCTTTTTGAGCTTGTATTTTGTATGACTCCCATGTGCATGTGTACACATGTGCATGTAATAGTAATCTGCTATGCGTTTCCTATGTTAACCTGCTTTTTTATTATAGGGGTGTTGGCAATGACCCTTTACAATGAGGAGAAAAGGGATTACCCCCTTTTTCCGCTACAGTTCATAGTCCTCTCTTCCAGATATTGTCAGATCTTGCCTTGCAAGTATATTTTATTTAAATTATTTGCATTTACCTACTACACAAATTCCGAAGGTAATCGACATTTCAAAAGAAAAAGATATTTTATACAATGATTCTTGTAAGTTTCATAATCTGTATTTGGGCAATGGTTAGTAATTATCTTGTCTTTTTTTCATAATTTAATCTAGTTTTTATTCATATAGTCTTTATAGTCTAAATTGCCACACGGACGGACTCATTTCCTGTATTACATAAGTGTTAAAAGATGGGTATTCTCTCTCTTTACTTACACCCGTGCTCAAAGCTCTGTGCAAAGGGGTACTAAATAAATACTGTTTGATAATGAACTCATAGAAGTGGAGCTTGCTAGGTGACAGTTTATTTTATTTCTTGTTTCCATTTGCCTTTCCACAGCAGTTCTCAATAACCTTAAAGTGGTATTCAATGTGAGGAGTTCTAACATTAGGTTAATTTGTGGCAAAATGAATATGTTTTCCCTTCATCAAGCTGCATTTACTCTGGAGTCCATAAAATAGTTTTATTCATGTTGCTGTTAATTGCAGTACTCCTGGTAATCTGCCAAGGATAATGACGTTTGCCACTTTTGATCAGTGCTGTGCAATAGAACTTGTTTAGACCCATGCTGAGAAAAGAAAAAAACATATTAAATGGATTACTCTTCGGTTTGTTGTATGTGGAATAGCAAACTGAGCTGATGTTAGAGAGACTGATAATGTCATGATTCATCTTTGTAACTAAAAATAAAAAGCACTCAAATACATCGTGACTATGAAAGTTCTTTACCCGTTTACTTTCCTCCTAACTTTCTAGTAACTCATCTTAAACCAACAGTAAGTGTAGCTGAATATTTTCTATGACTTTTATTTATGCAATTATGGATAATAGTTATACCTGGGGTCAGATTCATAAAGGCGACAAGCAGAAAACTCAAGAGAGTTAAATGGTCAGTGGTAAATAGGAGAAGACAAGCCTCATCTAAAAAAAAAAAGCAACTGCTT